>NC_134361.1:87359691-87498563 GCF_048569485.1 Anomaloglossus baeobatrachus
TGTTTCGTAAAAGTGTGCAGGCTCGACCAGGTAGCCGCCTGACACACCTGCTGAGCCGTAGCCTGGTGCCGCAAAGCCCAGGACGCTCCCACGGCCCTGGTAGAATGGGCCTTCAGCCCAGAGGGAACCGGAAGCCCGGAGGAACGATAAGCCTCGAGAATTGGTTCCTTGATCCACCGAGCCAGGGTTGACTTGGAAGCTTGTGTCCCTTTACGCTGGCCAGCGACAAGGACAAAGAGTGCATCCGAGCGGCGCAGGGGCGCCGTACGAGAAATGTAGAATCTGAGTGCTCTCACCAGATCTAACAAGTGCAAATCCTTTTCACATTGGTGAACTGGATGAGGACAAAAAGAGGGTAAGGAGATATCCTGATTGAGATGAAAGGGGGATACCACCTTAGGGAGAAATTCCGGAACCGGACGCAGCACCACCTTGTCCTGGTGAAACACCAGGAAGGGGGCTTTGCATGACAGCGCTGCTAGCTCAGACACTCTCCGAAGCGAAGTGACTGCTACTAGGAAAACCACTTTCTGCGAAAGGCGTGAGAGAGAGATATTCCTCATTGGCTCGAACGGTGGTTTCTGAAGAACCATCAGCACCCTGTTCAGATCCCAGGGTTCTAACGGACGCTTGTAAGGAGGTACGATGTGACAAACCCCCTGCAGGAACGTGCGAACCTGTGGAAGTCTGGCTAGGCGCTTCTGAAAAAAGACAGAGAGCGCAGAGACTTGTCCCTTAAGGGAGCCTAGTGACAAACCCTTTTCTAATCCGGATTGAAGAAAGGACAGAAAAGTGGGCAAGGTAAACGGCCAGGGAGAAACACCCTGAGCAGAGCACCACGACAGGAATAATTTTCCACGTCCTGTGGTAGATCTTGGCGGACGTTGGTTTCCTAGCCTGTCTCATGGTGGCAATGACCTCTTGAGATAATCCTGAAGACGCTAGGATCCAGGACTCAATGGCCACACAGTCAGGTTCAGGGCCGCAGAATTCAGATGGAAAAACGGCCCTTGAGACAGCAAGTCTGGTCGGTCTGGTAGTACCCACGGTTGACCGACCGTGAGATGCCACAGATCCGGGTACCACGACCTCCTCGGCCAGTCTGGAGCGACGAGGATGGCGCGGCGGCAGTCGGCCCTGATCTTGCGTAACACTCTGGGCAACAGTGCCAGAGGAGGAAACACATAAGGGAGTTGAAACTGCGACGAATCCTGAACTAAGGCGTCTGCCGCCAGAGCTCTGTGATCTTGAGACCGTGCCATGAACGTCGGGACCTTGTTGTTGTGCCAGGACGCCATTAGGTCGACATCCGGCATGCCCCAGCGGCAACAGATCTCCTGAAACACGTCCGGGTGAAGGGACCATTCCCCTGCATCCATGCCCTGGCGACTGAGAAAGTCTGCTTCCCAGTTGTCTACGCCCGGGATGTGAACTGCGGATATGGTCGAGGCTGTGGCTTCCACCCACAGCAGAATCCGCCGAACTTCCTGGAAGGCTTGCCGACTGCGTGTCCCGCCTTGGTGGTTGATGTATGCCACCGCTGTGGAGTTGTCCGACTGAATTCGGATCCATTTGCCTTCCAGCCACGGCTGGAACGCTTTTAGGGCAAGATACACTGCCCTTATCTCCAGAACATTGATCTGAAGGGAGGACTCTGAGTCCAAGTCCCCTGAGCCCTGTGGTGGAGAAAGACCGCTCCCCACCCTGACAGGCTCGCGTCCGTCGTGACCACAGCCCAGGATGGGGGCAGGAAGGATTTCCCCTCCGACAGAGAAGTGGGAAGAAGCCACCACTGAAGGGAAGCTTTGGCTGCCCGAGAAAGGGAGACGTTCCTGTCGAGGGACGTCGACTTCCTGTCCCATTTGCGGAGAATGTCCCATTGAAGTGGGCGCAGATGAAACTGCGCAAAAGGAACTGCCTCCATTGCTGCCACCATCTTCCCTAGGAAGTGCATGAGGCGCCTCAGGGGGTGTGACTGACCATGAAGGAGAGATTGCACCCCTATTTGTAGTGAGCGCTGTTTGGTCAGCGGAAGCTTCACTATCGCTGAGAGAGTATGAAACTCCATGCCAAGATATGTCAGTGATTGGGCCGGTGTCAGATTTGACTTTGGAAAATTGATGATCCACCCGAAACTCTGGAGAGTTTCCAGAGCAATGTTCAGGCTGTGTTGGCATGCCCCTTGAGAGGGTGCCTTGACAAGTAGATCGTCTAAGTAAGGGATCACCGAGTGTCCCTGAGAGTGTAGGATTGCTACCACTGTTGCCATGACCTTGGTGAAGACCCGTGGGGCTGTTGCCAGGCCAAAAGGTAGTGCCACGAACTGAAGGTGTTCGTCCCCTATGGCGAAGCGCAGGAAGCGCTGATGCTCTGGTGCAATCGGAACGTGGAGATAAGCATCTTTGATGTCTATTGATGCCAGGAAATCTCCTTGGGACATTGAGGCGATGACGGAGCGGAGCGATTCCATCCGGAACCGCCTGGTTTTCACATGCTTGTTGAGCAGCTTTAGGTCCAGAACAGGACGGAAGGATCCGTCCTTTTTTGGCACCACGAACAAGTTGGAGTAAAAACCGTGACCCCGTTGCTGAAGAGGAACCGGGATCACCACTCCTTCCTCCTTCAGGGTGCCCACCGCCTGCATAAGAGCCTCGGCTCTGTCGGGGGGTGGAGATGTTCTGAAGAAACGAGTCGGAGGACGAGAGTTGAACTCTATCCTGTAACCGTGAGATCGATGGGTGAGAGACATTCTGTCTTTTACTTGTGGCAGCCAGGTGTCGCAAAAGCGGGAGAGCCTGCCACCGACCGAGGATGCGGTTTGAGGAGGCCGAAAGTCATGCGGAGGCCGCTTTGGGAGCGGTTCCTCCGGCGGTCTTCTTAGGACGTGACTTAGACCGCCATGCATCGGAGTTCCTCTGATCTTTCTGAGGCCTTTTGGACGAGGAAAATTGAGATCTGCCCGCGGTCCGAAAGGACCGAAACCTCGATTGTACCTTCCGTGGTTGAGGTCTGTTTGGTTTGGACTGGGGTAAGGATGAATCCTTTCCCTTGGATTGTTTAATGATTTCATCCAATCGCTCACCAAACAAGCGGTCGCCAGCCAATGGCAAACCGGTTAAGAACTTTTTGGAAGCAGAGTCTGCCTTCCATTCACGTAGCCACATGGCCCTGCGGAGTACCACCGAGTTGGCGGATGCCACCGCCGTACGGCTCGCAGAGTCCAGGATAGCATTAATGGCGTAGGACGCAAACGCCGACGCCTGATTGGTTAAGGACACCACTTGCGGGGCAGATGTACGTGTTACTGCATTAATCTGCGCCTGACAAGCTGAGATAGCTTGGAGTGCCCATACGGCAGCGAATGCTGGGGCAAAAGACGCGCCTATAGCTTCATAGATGGATTTCAACCATAGTTCCATCTGTCTGTCAGTGGCATCTTTGAGTGAAGCCCCATCTTCCACTGCAACTATGGATCTAGCCGCCAGTCTGGAGATTGGAGGATCCACCTTAGGACACTGAGTCCAGCCCTTGACAACCTCGGGGGGGAAGGGATAACGTGTGTCCTTAAGACGCTTGGAAAAACGCTTGTCTGGACAGTCTCGGTTTTTCTGGATTGCCTCTCTGAAGTCAGAGTGATCCAGAAACATATTTAATGTACGCTTTGGAAACCTGAAACGGAATTTCTCCTGAGAAGCAGACTCCTCAACTGTAGGAGCTGGGGGAGAAATATCCAACACCTGATTGATGGTCGCTATAAGGTCATTCACTACTGCGTCACCTTCAGGCGTATCTAGGTTGAGAGCGGCTTCAGGATCAGAATCCTGATCTGATACCTCCGCTTCATCCTCCAGAGAGTCCCCCTGCAGGGACCCTGAACAGTGTGATGAGGTGGAGGGATTTTCCCAGCGACCCCGCTTGGTCGGCCTGGGACTGTGGTCCGTGTCAGAGACCTCACCCCGGGACCCATGGGTCACCCCAGGGGCACTTTGCTGTTCCAATTGAGGGGGACCCGGGGTCAAGGATTGGATAGAGCCCGGGGCCTGAATCACCGGTCTGGACTGCAATGCTTCCAGTATTTTAGCAGACCATTTATCCATAGTCTCAGAAAGTTTGTCAGCAAAGGCTGCAAACTCCGTCCCTGTCACCTGGACAGTGGTAGCAGGTGGATCCACCTGGGCCACCAGTCGCAGAGGCTCCGGCTGAGTAAGTGCCACAGGGGCCGAGCATTGCACACAATGAGGGTCAGTGGAACCTGCCGGTAGTACAGCTGTACATGAGGTACAAGTTGCAAAGTACGCCTGTGCTTTGGCACCCTTGCTTTTTGCAGATGACATGTTGTCTCCTCTGAGAACAACCAGGAGGGTATATAGCCAAAAATCAACAGAGCGACCGTACAGTGCAATGTATAGCCTATATATATATATATATATATATATATATATATATATATATATATATATATATATATATATATGTATATATATATATATATATATATATATATATATATATATATATATATATATATATATACATACATACACACACACACTTGTCCGGCGCACTAACACACCCAGCAGTGCTGGAAAGTGTCTGGCCCAGGCGCTGCATGTCTGGCGCACTAACACACCCAGCCGTGCTGGAAAGTGTCTGGCACAAGCGCTCCATGCGCGGTCCCCACGGGGACACAGAGTACCTCATAGTAGCAGGGCCTTGTCCCTGACGATACTCAGCTCCTATCCTGCAGATTCCCAGGGGCTGCGGAGGGAGCACGGTCTCATGTGCCTGGAGACCGATCCTGGATCCCACTTCACCCAGAGCCCTAAGGGATGGGGAAGGAAAACAGCATGTGGCTCCTGCCTGTGTACCCGCAATGGGTACCTCAACCTTAACAACACCGCCGACAAAGTGGGGTGAGAAGGGAGCATGCTGGGGGCCCTGTTATGGGCCCTCTTTTCTTCCATCCGACCTGGTCAGCAGCTGCTGCCGACCAAGCTGTGGAGCTATGCGTGGATGTCTGCCTCCCTCGCACAAAGCATAAAAACTGAGGAGCCCGTGAGCACGGGGGGTGTATAGGCAGAAGGGGAGGGGCTTTACACTTTTAGTGTAATACTGTGTGTGGCCTCCGGAGGCATAGCTATACACCCAATTGTCAATTGTCTGGGTCTCCCAATGGAGCGACAAAGAAATACACACATATATACACACCGTATTTTTCGCTTTATAAGGCGCACTTTTGCTCCCCCAAATTTTGGGGGAAAGTAGGGGGTGAGTCTTATAATCCAAATATACGGGGGGGGGGGGGGGAGGGAAGATGAGATGAGACACAGACACAGAGAGACACAGACACAGAGAGACACAGACACAGAGAGACACAGACACAGAGAGACACAGACACAGAGGGACACAGACACAGAGAGACACAGAGAGACACAGAGAGACACAGAGAGACACAGAGACACAGAGAGACACAGAGACACAGAGAGACACAGAGACACAGAGAGACACAGAGACACAGAGAGACACAGAGACACAGAGAGACACAGAGACACAGAGAGACACAGAGACACAGAGAGACACAGAGACACAGAGACACAGAGACACAGAGACACAGAGACACAGAGACACAGAGACACAGAGACACAGAGACACAGAGACACAGAGACACAGAGACACAGAGACACAGAGACACAGAGACACAGAGACACAGAGACACAGAGACACAGAGACACAGAGACAGACACAGAGACAGACACAGAGACAGACACAGAGACAGACACAGAGACAGACACAGAGACAGACACAGAGACAGACACAGAGACAGACACAGAGACAGACACAGAGACAGACACAGAGACAGACACAGAGACAGACACAGAGACAGACACAGAGACAGACACAGAGACAGACACAGAGACAGACACAGAGACAGACACAGAGACAGACACAGAGACAGACACAGAGACAGACACAGAGACAGACACAGAGACAGACACAGAGACAGACACAGAGACAGACACAGAGACAGACACAGAGACAGACACAGAGACAGACACAGAGACAGACACAGAGACAGACACAGAGACAGACACAGAGACAGACACAGAGACAGACACAGAGACAGACACAGAGACAGACACAGAGACAGACACAGAGACAGACACAGAGACAGACACAGAGACAGACACAGAGACAGACACAGAGACAGACACAGAGACAGACACAGAGACAGACACAGAGACAGACACAGAGACAGACACAGAGACAGACACAGAGACAGACACAGAGACAGACACAGAGACAGACACAGAGACAGACACAGAGACAGACACAGAGACAGACACAGAGACAGACACAGAGACAGACACAGAGACAGACACAGAGACAGACACAGAGACAGACACAGAGACAGACACATATTTATTACTGCAGGGTCCGCTCTGGAGCGGTGCTGGTGGAGGCTGGTGAAGCTGCAGGAGGGAGCCTTTGATCTCCTGCTCCCGCTCATATAATATGCACTGCCGCTGTCCACCACCGTGGTGCTGAAACCGCGACGATGGGCTGGGGGAGCGGCTCATATTATATCTGCCTGCGCCCTCCTTTGATGATACATGCCCCAACCTGTGTTAGATATGGCCCCCATGCTGCTGCACATAGTAAAATAAAACACTCTTTACTCACCTCCTCCAGCGCTGATCTCCCGGTGTCTCTGCTGCTGTCTGTGATCAGGCACGCAGAGATGATATCACTCTGCTGTGCCGATCACATGACTGGCGCCGAGAACCAGGAAGTGGAGGAAGCCGGAGCTCACAAGCACGGAGGGAAACACGAGGAGGGACAGCGCTGAGAAGGTAAGGAAAGAGTTGTTTATTTTACTAAAAGCAGCAGCCTGGGGGCCAGTGTGCCGGCCACAGGGGGCCAGTGTGCCGGCCACAGGGGGCCAGTGTGCCGGCCACAGGGGGCCAGTGTGCCGGCCACAGGGGGCCAGTGTGCCGGCCACAGGGGGCCAGTGTGCCGGCCACAGGGGGCCAGTGTGCCGGCCACAGGGGGCCAGTGTGCCGGCCACAGGGGGCCAGTGTGCCGGCCACAGGGGGCCAGTGTGCCGGCCACAGGGGGCCAGTGTGCCGGCCACAGGGGGCCAGTGTGCCGGCCACAGGGGGCCAGTGTGCCGGCCACAGGGGGCCAGTGTGCCGGCCACAGGGGGCCAGTGTGCCGGCCACAGGGGACATGTGGCATCACTGGGGGACGTGTGCCAGCACAAGGGGGCTATATTCAATATAAGGTGGCCATATCCAGATTAAGGGGGCTAATTTTAGGATGGGGGGGCTATGAGGGACATATACCCTACATGATTTGTCAGACGGACACTGGCATTATAAGACGGACCCCATTTATTAAAAAATTCTCTATTACTTCACCAAATTTGGGGGTGCGTCTTATAATCAGGTGCGTCTTATAAAGCGAAAAATACGGTATATACACCTTTAACCATTTTCGGCTCTTTGGCTATCGTCGCTGCAGCTCTGCTTTTGCACCAAAACATCCCCCTCAGATTTGATGAGCTGACCAATCGGCTGCGATGCTACCGACGTAACACCAGCGCCCTAGCCAATACAGTACACACTGGAAGCAGAACCAGATACAATCCCTGGGTCCAGTGTTGAGTAAGGCACTTTTTTTTTTTTTTTTTTAAATGTAACAAAACGGCAGCATGTGACAACCCAATTTTATCACTTCTCAAGCACATATACAGTTGAAACAATAAGATTACATAAACTATATAAAAAGACACATCTGCAGGTTTTTCTCACTATCTGACAAAATCAGAATAAACCTTTCCTGTTTTAGGTCAATTACGAACCAGAAATGACTTGGGTCAAATGTTTTGGATGTCCTTCCACAAGCTTCTCACAATAGTTGGTAGGAATTTAGGCCCATTCCTCCTGACAGAACTGGTGTAACTGAGTCTTGTTTGTAGGTCGACTTGCTCGCACCGACTTTTCAGCTTTGCCCATAAATTTTAAGTAGGATTGAGATCAAGGTTTTGTGATGGCCACTCCTAAACATTGACTTTGTTATCCTTAAGCCACTTTGTAACCAGTTTGGCAGTATGCTTCGGATGATTTTTCATTTGGAAGGACCATTTCCACCCAAGCTTTAAGTTCCTTGCTGATGTCTTGAGATGTAGCTTAAGTATTGCAACAATCTTGTTTCCTCATGATCCCATCTATTTATGAAGTGCACCAGTCCCTCCTGCAGCAAAACAACCCTACAACATGATGCTGCCACCCCCATGTTTCATAGTTGGGATGATGCTCTTAGGCTTCAGTGTTTCTCCCTTTTTCCTACAAATGTAATGATGGTCATTATCGCCAAACAGTTCAATTTTTGTTTACTCAAACCACAGGAAACGTCTCCAAAAATAAAGGACTTTGTTCCTGCGTGCATTTGCAAGCATTATTCTGGCCTTTTACGTTTCTTTTGGAGTAATGGCTTCTTCCTGGCAGAGTGGCCTTTCAGCCCATGTTGTTACAGTACTCGTTTCACTGTGGAGAATGACACAATTTTACCAGCTTCCGCCAGCATCTTCACAAGGTCTTTTGCTTTTGTTCTTGGGTTGATATGTACATGTCTGACCAAAGCACGTTCATCTCTGGTGCACAGAACCCGTCTCCTTCCTGAGCGGTATGATGGCTGGACGTTCCCATCTTGTTTGTACTTACTAAAAATTGTTTGTACAGATGAACGAGGCACCTTTAGGTATTTGAAAATTGCACCCAAGGATGAACTAGACTTGTGCAAGTCCACAATTTTCTTCCTGAGATCTTGGCTAATTTCTTTTGACTTTCCCATGATGCTACACAAAGAAGCAGTGTGTTTTAGGTGAGCATTTAAATGCATCCATAGGTAAGTCTCTAACTCAGATATTGCCAATAAACCTATCAGAAGCTTCTAAAGACATGACATCATATGGGGTGTCCCATATTGTTTAAAGGCATAGCACTCTTAGTGTATGTAAACTTTTGACTTTGCAGAAAGTAATAAAAATGCTTTAAAACATTCTCTCTCATTATTTTGGAATTTGGCAAATATAAATAATTTTGGTTCATAATTGACCTATAGCAGGCAAGGTTAATTCTGATTTCATGTCAGATAGTGAGAAAAACATGCAGATTACTCTTTATAGTGTAAACTTCTGGTTTCAATTTTAATATTCACTGACGTTTCTTGCTTTATCCAAAGCTTTACATTGCATTACCATCCCCTGTCCTGCAGCCACTTTCACCAATAGGCTTATCAAAGTAGGTTATTGAAAGGGTCACAGACCCAGACAAAACCTCACAGACAACCACTTAAAAGGAAATAAATATTGTCATCAGGTTTTTACTGTGGAATCTGAAAGTAGAACGATGTAGGGGAAGAGACCCTAATTACAGCAACGTGTTATTTATTGGGCTGTGTTATTACAATAAAATCAGTGTTTTATCAGCAGGAGATTATCACTGCTGGACTTGTAATCTTGTGCCATATAGTCCTTCTGCTCTGTATAACCCCACTCCCACCACTGATTGGCAGCATTCTGTGTACACTGTGCATAGGCAGTGCTCAGTATTCAGAGAAAAGTTTATCTAAATTACAGCAAGCAGCCCAAGTAGATAAAACTGCATACAACAGCCCAGTAAGTGACATTGCTTGAATGAGGGTCCGTGCTTTTACATTGTGCTGCTCTCAGATTACACGGTGACCAATTCCCTTTAATATAAGAGAAGATGGCTCTTGAAAACACGAACATTCATCTCCAGCTCTTATTTAGCAACTACAGGGAGAAGCCATCGTGAGTTGGTTCTATTTAGCAGCTATTCGCTCTGGCTCAGAGACAACTGCTTTCACTTCCTATGCAGAAAAGGAAGTCTTCTGAAAATGGGGGCAATGCAGGGTTCCCCAAGGTGTCCAAATCTTCACGTTACCTTCATGAGAAGCTTAATGCAATACGAACTTGGTGCCCCAAAACAAAAATACTAGGTGTCAGTGTATATGTAATCAACCCATATTGAAGGCAAGAAAATAGGCTACACAAGAGGTGGCTAAAGCGACTAACCATGTGGAGTAGAGAAGAGGCTGAGCAGTATAATACAAGCCGGCTGGACACCGTGTTCAATCAGAACCTTTACAGCTTCAATAACGGTATTTCCCGTGCCTGCAATCAATAATATCGTTAGAAAGAGCTAATATATAGGGTATAATCAGGTTACAAGGGAAAAAGACAAAGTCCAATGCATTGATGCTTATCCTTAAAAACCTATTCTGTATAAAACTTAATTCTCCGCAATTTAGGAGAGAATCATTCCTGACCAGAGAATAAGATATACAAACAATATCGGAGGAGACAACAGTTTGGGCTAAATCTGACATCTATCCGGACAGAGTGAAAGATCTGAAAGCCGAGAGAGGAACGCTGGAGAAGCAGAATCCCTTACAACACAATAGGTCGAGCAGCAAAGGAAACAAAGAAACGAGATAAAAGGATGCAGTCGTACAGTTCTTGTCTCAGTTTATTACTTCAATGTCAAGAGTGAAGATGATCTCAATACACAGGCCCCAGACCTTAAAGGGATTGTCCAGTCGTGTTAAGTCTGCGGTACCTCTATGTGACTGCAGACTTCGAAATCTCTACAGCACACACCCCGCATAAAGTCAAGAGTTCTGTGTCACATGACCACAACTACGCAATTTGTATACTCATGGCTACATTACCACTAGTTGAACGCGGCCTTGCTCAATCCACTGATACTTAACACGTCTAGTGGGCATGCTACCACATGTAAGCAAATTGCTGACAGGCAACCTTGGGTTTTTGTTTGCAAATTATATAGGTCATGTAGAGCCCCATAATAGTCATTGAGCTAAACATTTAGAAAAAAAAATCATAGGGCTTTAGGCTGTGTGTGCACTAGAAAAAGGATTTTTCTTAAGAAATTTCTTGAGTGAAAGATTTGCATTAAAATAACGCAACAATAACGCACCGAAAAACGCATCTGTTTTTGGTGCATTTTTTTTGCAGGTTGGTCCATGCGTTTTTTAATGCTTTAACAGCAATACATAATATAGATAATAGATAATGGATAGATACATAGACAGAAAGATGGATAGATGAATAGATAGATCAATAGATAATGGATAGAGATAGATAGATGAATAGCAAGATAATGGATAGACAGATAAATAGATAGGTAGATAAATAGATGGATAGATAGATTAGATGGATAGATAGAAAGATAATCAATAGATAGAGTCCCTGTGAGGACACACTGCAGTTCTCACGAGCGAGAAGATGTTCACATTACCGACCGTGAGAAGTGACTTGTAGTTACCCCTGCAGCATTGCTCACTAAACGAGGCTGCATTGATTATGTGTCAGACGCGGCTGGATGCAAGCGTTGTGGGACCGGCGTGAATTACGCCGGAGCTGTGTGTTTGGGGGGAGTTAATAAATTGGTGAAAGAGGGGGCTTTTTTGTGTTTTATTTAAAATAAAAGGATTTGTCTTTATTCACTTTACTTACAGGTTAATCATGAAAGCTGTCTCAGACGCTGCCATGATTAAGCTAGGACTTAGTGGCAGCGATGCGCTGCCATTAACTAGTTATTACCCTGATTGCCACCGCATCACGGCAATCTGGAAGAGCCGGTAACACGCCGGGACTGTCGCACATTCTCGGGGCAGCGGTAGGCTGATATTCTTGCATGCGGGAAAGGGGCTTTAACCCTGGCCCTCGCCCTCCCCAGCCTGAGAATACTGGGCCGCTGCTGTGTGTTTACCTTGGCTGGACAGTAAAAATATGGCAGAGCCCGCGTTTTTTTTTTCGTTTTTTTATTTTTAAATATGCATGTTTGATTTCTATGTGTATTCTATATGTCTGTGTGTGATATGTGTGTGTGTGCATTCTATGTGTGTGTGTGTGATCTGTGTGTATTTACTCTCTGCTCCGCTTCCTCTTCCTGTCATAATGAAATCACTTCCTTGCAAAACGCAGGGCAGTGATGATCACTATGTACCGAAAAACGCGAAATACCGCGGGAATAACGCAGGAAAACACAATGAAACGCACAGAATTTGCTACCTGCGTTATTCCCTACGCTATTTCATGATTACATTAGTCAATGGAGTGAATAACGCAGCTAGCTGCAGAAAAGAAGTGACGCTCATTCTTTTTCTCAAGAAAATCTACTGAAAGAATTTGACTGCACTGACATTTACACTGTAGGACCATTTTATTCAAGTTAATGCAGCTATGCACTGAGAGCGAGAGACTAGACCAGGTATTAAAGAGAACCTATCATCAGGATCATGCATGTTAAAGTAAAGGTATGGCCGTAATGGCGCTGTTATACTGATTTAATAAGTTTGTGGGGTGGGTCTTTAGCTCTGCCCTGGCCCCTCCGCTGACTCTGGGGTCTACCTTCTTACTCTTAAATTTTGCGTCAGCGCTATCCTAGCCGCGGGCAGCACTTGAGCAGCTTGACCTCAGGGAGTCTTAAGTAATATGGCAGCGCATGCGCAGATTGATTTCCTGGCAGTCTTCATGAAAATAGCACTAGTGGCATTGCATGTCCAGATTTAGATCTCTGTTCAGTGATGAACTGAAATTTTAATCACCACCATTTTACTAAAGCGCCCCTCCCCTCTCGGGAGGTCATCCTGTACAAACGTCACCACCAGCGTGATTTTCTTGAAGCCTACTGTGAGATCAATGTGCGCAAGAACCGCCAGTGACTAGGACAGAGGAACATTTAAAACAGAAAGAAGATAAGGAAACAAGAGGCAGCGGAGTGGCAGACCCGAAAACCCGACCCACAGTCCCACCCTAATGCATGGAAGCCTACACATCTAATGATGATTTAACAAAAGCAAAAACCAGGCTGAAGATTTCTTGACTGAAGGGTATCTATTGATGTTGAGTCCCTGAGTAATAAAAACGTAATAGATGGGATACCACAGGCTAAAATATTGGCAGACAGGGCTTTATTTATTAGTGATTAGATATTCGGCACTCCTACGGTCTTAGGTGCACACGCAGGGTTCCACCCAAAGATCAGAAGATGGAGAGGACTTGGCACTCCCGATGAAAGTCAATTCAAATTTGGTTATGGTAAGAATCCATGAAAATCATAACATGTTGTTCTTACACAATTAGTCCTTCCCTGGACTACGAATTGTGGTGAAGGGAAAAAAAAAAAGAGAATTTTGTTTACTTACCGTAAATTCTTTTTCTTATAGTTCCGACATGGGAGACCCAAACCATGGGTGTATAGCTTCTGCCTCCGGAGGACACACAAAGTACTACACTCAAAGGTGTAGCTCCTCCCTCCGGGCTATATACACCCCCTGGATGACAATCTAACCAGTTCAGTGCAAAAGCTGAAGGAGGACATCCACCCATAAGTAGAGATAGAGTAAAACTCGGAATAGCCGGAACTCTGTCTACTAACAACAGCCGGTGAAACACACGGAACAAAAAACTGCCAACAGGCAACAGGGAGGGTGCTGGGTCTCCCATGTCGGAACTATAAGAAAAAGAATTTACGGTAAGTAAACAAAATTCTCTTTTTCTTTATCGTTCCTTATGGGAGATCCAAACCATGGGACGTTCCAAAGCAGTCCATGGGTGGGAAATAAACCAACTGAGAAGTAGGCAAAACCTAACTTCACAAATGGGCGACAGCCGCCTGAAGAATGCGTCTGCCCAAGCTCGCATCTGCCGAAGCATGAGCATGCACTTGGTAGTGCTTCGAAAAAGTGTGCAGACTGGACCACGTGGCAGCCTGACAAACCTGCTGAGCCGTAGCCTGGTGCCTGAAAGCCCAGGAGGCACAGACAGCTCTGGTCGAGTGCGCCTTAATCCCTGGCGGGGGAGGCACCTGAGAAGACTGGTAGGCATCGGTGATAGCCGACCTGATCCAACGAGCTAGGGTCGGTTTAGAAGCAGCGAGACCCTTGCGCTGACCAGTGGTTAGCACAAAAAGTGAGGTGCACCGCCTAAAAACTGCGGTGCGTGACACATAGATTCGGAGCGCTCGCACCAAATCCAAAGTATGCAACGCCTTCTCAAAGCGATGCACAGGGGCCAGACAAAGAGAAGGCAATGAAATGTCCTGGTTAAGGTGGAAGGGAGACACCACCTTAGGGAGAAAGTCCGGAGTCGGACGAAGAACCACCTTGTCTTGGTGAAACACCAAAAAGTGGGATTCCGAAGAGAGCGCAGCCAAATCAGAAACTCTCCTGAGAGAAGTTATGGCTACTAGAAAAACAACTTTCTGTGAAAGTCTAAACAAGGGAACCTCCCTGAGAGGCTCAAAGGGGGGTTTCTGTAAGGCCGTGAGGACCAGATTAAGGTTCCAGGGATCCAAGGGCCGCCGGTAAGGAGGAATGATGTGAGATGCGCCCTGCATGAAGGTGCGCACCTGAGCCAGTCGGGCGATACGCCGCTGGAATAAAACCGACAGAGCCGACACCTGTCCCTTGAGGGAATTGAGGGACAGTCCTAGCTGTAGACCAGACTGTAGAAAAGACAGGATGGTCGGCAAGGAAAACGGCCAAGGGGCATGGTCGGAAGAGCGACACCAGGACAGGAAAATCCTCCAAGTCCTGTGGTAAATCTTGGCCGAAGAAGACTTCCGAGCCTGAGTCAT
Source organism: Anomaloglossus baeobatrachus (assembly GCF_048569485.1). NCBI lineage: Eukaryota > Metazoa > Chordata > Amphibia > Anura > Aromobatidae > Anomaloglossus > Anomaloglossus baeobatrachus. The sequence goes on from NC_134361.1 coordinate 87,374,382, forward strand.
GGTGGAAATGACCTCAGAGGGAATGCCTGAAGCCGTCAGGATCCAGGACTCAAGAGCCACGCCGTCAATCTGAGAGCCGCAGAATTCTGGCGGAAGAACGGACCTTGAGATAGAAGGTCTGGGCGGTCCGGGAGATGCCACGGCACCTCTACGGACAGACGGAGCAGGTCTGGGTACCAAGCTCGCCTGGGCCAGTCCGGAGCAATGAGTATGACTCGACGGCCTTCCATTCTGATCTTGCGCAGAACCCTGGGCAAGAGCGCCAGAGGGGGAAACACATAGGCCAGACGGAACTGAGACCAATCTTGAACCAGTGCGTCTGCTGCGAAGGCTTGAGGATCGTGGGAGCGAGCCATGTAAACCGGAACCTTGTTGTTTGAGATCCAGGATGGGCCGGAAGGAACCGTCCTTCTTGGGGACTAGAAAGAGGTTTGAGTAGAAACCGCTGAACCGTTCCCGGGCAGGAACCGGAACAATTACACCGTTGGCCTGCAGGGATGCCATGGCCTGCCTGCTCTGAGAGCTCTGCAAAGCTTGGAGCAGCAGAGGCACCCTGAGAAGGGGGCTGATGCATGGACAGCAGTGTCCGGGACAACTGCCCCATGGAGTGGGCAAAAGACTGGGAAATAGCTTGTGAGAAGGACGCTACCCAAGCCGGGGGTTCAGCCACCGGGGCCGGAGCAGCCGGAGGGACCCCTGAGGAGGCTCCAGGCTGAGACACAACCATATTAGCACAGGCATCACAATGTGGGTATGTGCTTGGCTCTGGCAGAATGAGCTTACAAGCAGTGCATATAGCATACATGTTTGCAGCCTTGCTTCAAGTGACAGACATGCTGCTGAGGTGGCAGCTCTGCAGCAAGAATACACTCCCGTAGAATGCCCTGAGAGTGTATAACAAAAAGCCCACAACCAGAAGTTGTGGCTTACCAGCCCGCTCTCTGTGTGCCCTCTGGATTCCACAGCTCCAAGCCCCAGTGAAGCGTCAGCCTTCCTAAACAGCAGCAGCTGCAGCATCCAGCGCCGTCAGTATAGAACGCTGAGAAAATGGCGCTGGAAGGAGGAGGGGGGGCGGGTATTACCAAGAGCGGGAAAACGGAGGGCCAGGGAGAGATACAGGGGAGGAAACATCTCCCCAGAGAGGAGTGTCTTCCCCTGCTGGCCGAGCGGTGGGCGGCGCCACGCTATGCATACTGTATGCATGACATGCAGAGAAGCCGAAACCGAAACTAGGCCCAAACTGAAGCCGGGGCCTAGATTTTAAAGTGCGGCCAACGAGCAGGCACCTTCGGCGCGGTTCTCAGGGGAAACCCCCAGAACCGGCCGGAAATTACAGTCACGCTACAACACATACTGTCCCCCTAGTAAAAATACCCGGGACCCCTGAAAAACGTCTCAATACTTAGCTTTGAGACGCAGGGCCATGTCCCTGGAGAGGGGGGTAAATGCTCCTTCCAGCAGGAACCAGACAGGGCTGCGGATGGAGACCGGTCGTCTGCAAGCAGAGAGGACCGTGGAGGCTCCCACTTCAACCCAGAGCCTCTAAGAGGATGTGAAGGAGCGCGGCATGTGAAGGCTCCAGCCTTATAAGTCAACCTTAACAGCACCCCGACAGAGTGGGATGTGAAGGGACATGCCGGGAGTCCAGACTGGACCCGCTTTTCTTCCATATCTTTAAAATTAAAAATAAAAATGAAAAAATATCAGAGAATGCAAGTGTGTGTACCTCCTGAAACACAAAGCATTGAACTGGTTAGATTGTCATCCAGGGGGTGTATATAGCCCGGAGGGAGGAGCTACACGTTTGAGTGTAGTACTTTGTGTGTCCTCCGGAGGCAGAAGCTATACACCCATGGTTTGGGTCTCCCATAAGGAACGATAAAGAAAAAAAAAAAAAAAGTACACCGCGCTGGCAGTCTGGAGTATCCATGCTGGAGGACGCCACTCTACAGTAAATCTTTAAATCTAGAGGTTATGGCTACGCCTCTTTGGGAGCTCCCAGTTTACTCCCATGTCGGTTTTACTAAGTGGTGTTTTCATGTGTAATAGTGGCATTTGTTTCCGCTGCCAGGCCCATACCCTTTCACTTATATATGATTTTATAACACTCAAATATGTGATATTATATCCACTGAATGTCTCCCCACAAATGTCCAGGTAGGGAACAGGGGTTCGGAGCACAGTAAAAAGTAATCAAAAACATGGTGCATTGGAATTTTTCATATAGTATACTTCTAAAATAAATACACAGCTGCACTCTGAAACACTAAAACATGTAAACAATGAATATAGGAATTTTGGAACTGAATTACTGCTACTGAAATGTTTTAAAAATTAGATCCTTAGAGTATAATATGGCCAAATTAGGAGAGCCCGACTGCCAGTGACAAGGCGTATCCCTCTTTGTTGGGTCCCTAACCTAATATGCCAAAAACCTACAATTTTATGGGCAGCCAGGAACCTACTTAAACTGAAAGTCGCCTCAAGCTGGTGGGAGGAGTGCTCAGTCAGAAAGAAAGGAACTACAATGTGATATAAAAATCTCACCAGCACATCCAAACAGACAAATGTGAACAGGTTTAACCTGAAGATGCAACATACTTCAGAGTGCAGCTATACATTTTTAGAAGTGCATTGTATTTTCAGTTTGCAACTGTTCACATTTGTCTGTTTGGATGTGCTAGTCAGTTTATTTCAGTCATAATTTTGTGATTTTTGCTAAAACACAATCAAATATAAAACTCGATGCGTTATGTTAATAGTGTCACTCACTTAGTATTGGGTACATCAACAGCACCTTCCTCCTGTAAATGTCTGGTGGGAATTTAGCGTAGTAAACTTTGGCACGTTGTGTTTCTTCATCGCTTTGGATCAAGATCTTTCCAATTCGGATAGAGCGACAGCAATCACGTAGCCCTTGTTCCATGGCCTCACCTGAAAAGAGGAGAGAAAGATGAGCAGAGAGCTAGTAGCTTCTCAATAACCCCCAATAACAGTGCATTGTCCACAGACGACATCGGCTGCCTCAAACCTCTATATTATCTGCACATTATAGATAGTATTCTGAATGCACAAAGTATCTACCCCTCACAGATGCTCAGCAGCGGTGTTTACCTGTGCTACCTCCATCATCAATGGATCTGTCCGCCTCCTGCAGTGACCCGGTATATTAACCTTGTATCAATTAGTATGGCTCGTCAGCGTTATCCTGCAGTGAAAATTAGGATTTAATTTGTCTCCTTTTTGCACAGGGATTTTTCTCCTGTTTTTGACTGCACTAACCCCTTAAACAATGTCCAAACATTGATCAGGATCTTGGCCGTTCACATGTGCTATTGTCATCTACTTGTAACAATTCCAATACTTAAAAAAAAAATAGATCTGCTACAAAAGGGGCAAACATAGATGCACACACAGGATTCTGTTTTGCATGGGATTTAGTTCCCTTTCTAATGGATGCATTTTTAATACTGGCATCTGTAAACATCTCTATAGTTCTGGGCATAGACAGAGCTAAAAAATGAATGGATCTGTCTGTTAAAGGACATCATATGGATGACCATTACTTGCGATTGTTTCTCTGGGCTTCAAGATGAAGGGGGGGGGGGGGGGGTCAGTTTAATTTTTTTGGGTCAGACAAAAATAGTTGTGCAGACTACATCACGCCAATATGGAAATAACCACTGTACATATTAACAGAGCCTTAGTGATAGACAGGGACCCTGAAGATACAAGCGGTGATCACCCCCATCAGTCTCATCTCTTTCCAGGCTACATAGCGAGTAATGAGGCCTATGAAGTAAATAGAAGCAATGGCCTGCCAGCATGGTGACTGGTAGTCTCAGACTCAGGCCAGCTCTCTTAGCGACGTATGCCACAGCAGTACAGTATTTTACTTGTATATGGGGCAAGAAAACTTTTATAAACTCTTGGTGACAAATTATATTATATATTAACATACACACACAATTCTTAAAAGGGGTCCCTGCGAATGCGAAAATGGCTTCCCTGGTATAATTGAAACTGCAGCCCATTCTTGTCATGTGTTGGTACAGACTGCAGACTAGATAAATAGCTTCCAAAACCTGTGTCAACTTACATGAGCTGTATCACATATAACTCAGTCAGACTGTCCTATGTAGGAGGAGGGGAGGGGGGAGAATCTCTCTTCCCCACTAAGCACAACAGGTTATTTACAGGATCTCCAGGTTCATTCTCCTCAATGTTTGTTTTTCAGTTTGGTGCAGTCAGTCTCTATGCACAGATATAAAGCTATCAGAATGATAAAGGTGGTGGTGTGGGGGAGGAATCTGGAAATCTCCTCAAATACTACATGGGTTAGTAATTATTCACACAAAAAGCCAGCAGCTCATCGGGGTATGTGATACAGCTACTGTAAGCTTAAACATAGGAGCTGTATTTATTCATTCTGCAGCCCATACTGACTTGTGACTAGGACCGGCTACAGTTTAAACTATATCGGGGATGCCAATTTCTTTCTTTCTTGGAGAATCCATTTAAAGGAAGGAAAAAAAAAAAAGAAATATATATATATATATATATATATATATATATATATATATATATATATATATATATATATATATATATATATATATATGAAATACAAACTATACATACTATTTATCCTCAGAACTGGAATAACAAAGATAATCTCAATGATAAATATCATATTAAACATATTTAGTGGGAAACATCAACAGTGCTATGCAGTGTGCAAAATGTTTGATCACGTCAGGTGGGAGAGAATTTTTTTTTACCGGCGCTGCATTCACTTTTATATGATTGCTGTGATACGGTGTATAATGGTGATCCCGTGTCTGGGGACTGGAAAAAAACTATCTACATTGTGATCTCTAGGGTCTCCACTACCCCATGTAGTGCAAACCCCAGAGATTTTCCACTGCTGGGAAAGGAAAGGGAGGGGGTGCTATACACTTTTTCCTGAGTGCAGTGAAAAAGCGGTGCTGAGGAATAAGGCCCCTTACTGTTGCTGTTAAAGGTATATTGGCGGTCGTTAAGGGGTTAAGAAAGTGACTTTCTAAATGTCAAATGTATTTTTATATATTTTGAGTTATTATTCTCCTTTAGCAGATGAAAACAACTGAGTTGGGAAACTCACATAAAGTTACCCAATAAATCTGCACAGAGGCATTCTCCTAGGAAAGACAAACCCTCAGTTTTACCTTCTTAAGTATTCAAATTTATGGCTTATTAAAATACCACTCCAGGAGTTTGTGGTTTTTTCAGTGCTGGAGTGGAGCTTTAAATCTAAGCTCCCTGTCATATACTCACCTTCCAGCATCTTCACTGTTTGCAGACGTAGTTTCCAGTCCTGCGGTGACACTAACTTCTGACTGTCCGGAAGTCAGAAGTTATGTCACAAGTGCTCAATGTATATTCTATGAGAGCCAGAGCGAGGCTCCCATAGAGTTGCATTGATTTGCGACCTCCAGCGCACTCTATGAAACACTGGTGGTGCTGGCAGGTCACTTTTCGCTGAAGACCAAGCGTCTTCAGAAGGTGAGTATCAGACAGGGGGCTTGCATTTACAATCCCCACTCCTGTGGGAATAGGAAAAAAAAAATACAAATACAAAAATTCTGGAATGGTGCTTTAACCTTTTGGATGGACTGACAGCTTTACACAGTGTTAAATAAAACAATACAAATACAAGTAAGGCTTTGTTTCTCATGCTGGGTTCTAACACCCGGACCGGTTCTGGGAGCAGATCCCCACGCTGCCCCTACATCTCAGCAGCCTGTGTGCAGCACGTACCGCTCCTCATAATGCTCACTCCACAGTTCCCTTTTTCAAACTTCACCCCCTCGTACTTGTAACCTAAAAACCAAAGCAAAGTTTTAGTGTTTGATGATGTAGAAAAACCCCAACGTCTACCTCCACTACATTATCTGTGCTAGTGAAAGTAATATATTGCTCCCTATTATCAGGAGGCAGATTCTCAGGAGATCAGTGACCAGCCCATAGAGGTTAACAGCTCATTTACATATTAAGGAAAATGAGGCCCTCTCTGGAATTAGACATCAATTGCAGATCTAAAAGTGTCATTATATTCAGCTTCCTATGACCTACATGGCCATATACGAGGCTTAGGGCGGTGTCACACAGTACGATATATCGGGCGATATGTCGTCGGGGTCACGTCGATAGTGACGCACATCCGGCATCGTTAGAGATGTCGTAGCGTGTGACACCTCGGAACGACTGTGAACAAGCAAAAATACTCACCTTATTGTTGCTCGATGACACGTTGTTTATTTTCATAAAGTCGTTCCTCCTTCTGCGCGACGGTTGTTCGTCGTTCCCGGGGCAGCACACATCGCTCCGTGTGACACCCTGGGAACGACAAACACAACTTACCTGCGTCCCGCCGGCAATGCGGAAGGAAGGAGGTGGGCGGGATGTTACGTCCCGCTCATCTCCGCCCCTCCGCTTTATTGGCCAGTCGCTGTGTGACGTCGCTGTGACGCCGAACGTCCCTCCCCCTTCAGGAAGAGGATGTTCGCCGCCCACAGCGAGGTCGTTCGGGAGGTAAGTACGTGTGACGGGGGTAAACGACTGTGCGCCACGGGCAACGAATTGCCTGTGACACACAAACGACGGGGGCGGGTACGATCACTCATGCGATCGCACAATAAATCATCTCGTGTAACGCCGCCCTTAGGAGGGCTGATCCTACTGACAGATTCCCTGTAACCCTCTCACCTGTAGGTGTAGTCACTGTGCATTCTGTGTATGGCAGCTGATTCAGACCTTCTTCAACCACCAACCGTATCTGAAGGGATCAAGAAATAATAAAATACAGATCAAAATAATCAAAGCTTTCCACTGATTCCAGACATTGGGCTATGAAGATGATGACATATCACATTGACAGTACACAGCCCTATGTGCGAGCCTTCTGCCCTGCGTACAAACCTTGTAGTGCCCACCACTGCACTATATGCAGATCAATATTAGTCACCATATACATCACCAAGCCAAATCCCCCCAAGGTATCATTCATACAGTGTACTGCCTGTCAAAAGCACCACACAAGAACAGCACAACATAATGGCAGCAGTGGCTCAGCGGTTAGCACTGCACAGTGGTTCATTGGTTAGCACTGTTACTTTGCGGCACTGGTGTTCTGCGTTCAAATCCAGCTAAGGCCGGAGTCACACTTGCGAGTGTCTCTCATGGTATAACCCGGTACGGCCGCACACTCTCCTGACAGGAGCGGGTTTGGCTGCATGTATTTTTATGCAGCTGAGACGCTCCTGCCTGGAGGGCGGCAGGCTGTGCCACGTGATCTGATGCGAGACTCATGCGAGTCTCTCGCAAGTGTGACTCCAACCTAAGGACAACATCTACAAGGAGTTTTTATGTTCTCCGCATGTTTGTGTGGGTTTCCTCTCGGTTCTTCGGTTTCTTCCTACACTCCAAATACTAGCGATACCAGAAATGCTGAGAGAAGAAGAGGCTGCTCACACTGCTGTCCACACTGTCCATCTGATCTAATACTGGAGATACCAGAAATGCTGAGAGAAGAAGAAGAGGCTGCTCACACTGCTGTCCACCCTATATATCCGATCTAATACTGGAGATACCAGAAGTGCTGAGAGAAGAAGGTGCTCACACTGCTGTCCACACTGTCCATCTGATCTTATACTGGAGATACTAGAAATGCTGAGAGAAGAAGAGGCTGCTCACACTGCTGTCCACCCTATATATCTGATCTAATACTGGAGATACCAGAAATGCTGAGAGAAGAAGAGGCTGCTCACACTGCTGTCCACACCATATATCCGATCCAATACTGGAGATACCAGAAATGCTGAGAGAAGAAGGTGCTCACACTGTTTTCCACTGTCCCTCTGATCTAATACTGGAGATACCAGAAGTACTGAGAGAAGAAGCTGCTCACACTGCTATATATACACACACATATACATACATAGTATATAATATTATATATATATGTAAGTGCTGATGCAAGAACAGGTTGCTCACACTTCTGTTCAACATCTAGAAAAGTGCTGAGATTATAAGAGGCTGCTCACACTGCTGTCCGACTCGATCCTGTCTATTTGATTTAATACTGAAGATACCAGAAGTGCTGAGATAACAAGCTGCTGCTCACACTGCTGTCCACCCTATCTAACCTCATACTGGAGATACCAGGAGTGCTTAGGTAAGGGGCAGCTGCTCACATTGCTGTCCACCCAGTCTATCTGATCTAATACTGGAGATACTAGGAGTGCTGAAGTAGAAGGCAGCTGTTCACACTCCTGTCCAACCTCACTATCAATACAAGTATCTCCAGGTCACAACACAGCCCCAAACTGCACATTTTCCTCTCCTAATATTGTGACATACTTCTGTTAGAGGACAGTGGACAATTCCTACACAGATTACCTTTAGACAAAATTACCGATTTCCTAATTCAAGGTATTTAGTAATTTATGACATTTTCATCAGTTTTTTTTCTCTATTGCTGAAGAATCTGTTTAAGATCGAAGGTGAACAGATTAGTTTTCATAAGAGCATTGAGATCGGATGTAGTAAACCCACCACTAGTTGGCTGATTATATATGGCCACTGCTTAACATCTCGAGTGAGGGCAAAGAAAGGCCTCACTAATGATCGTGCAGGTTTTGAATAGTTGTGAAGCTTTCTCAAGCATTCTAGAAAATCCTGCCCCAGGCGATGTGAGAGGCCATCACTTACAGACTACCTACCAGGCGATCAGCAGAAAACACAAAATCTCCTCGGCTTGTGGTCCTGCAAAAGAACAGTGACAACAAGTTACACACGATTCCCACAACATAGTCACTCTGTAAGCATCAGACGACTTTGCTGTGAGGCTAGAAATGGTCATATCCTGGGCACGTACCCAACACGTCCTCCCACACTGCCCGGCACAGATAGTGTCTGCTTCCTGCTGGCACGTTATAGTGTTTGTATGCAGCACTCTGCTCCTCTAGGAGGGGGGGGTGCACATATCTTCATGTACATTACTCATCTCTGAGCAAGAACACTGCATTCCCTGATCACCACCTGAGCTGGGACATCACAATGTGCTGGGGTCTTCTGGGATATGACTCCTCTGAAATCAGCGCTAATCTAAGCCCCAGTTACAAGGGAGAGAAAAATTCCTATCCTCAAAAGAGTGAATCAGAGTATAAAAACAAAAAGGGCAGGAAAGATGCCACACTTCCATTAAATTGTATCAGTCACAATCCGCTGCTCTGGTAAACAACGGAATCCGATTGGCAGATTCCGTTGTTCCCATAGACTTGTATGAGCGGCAGATTGTGACTGATGATGCTGCGTTGCATCCTCCGCCCGACTGATCAGTCATGGAACGGCTGACCGCGGGGCGAAAGGAACGCAGCCTGTAACGTTTTTTGAGCAGCGCAATCCGTAGGATTTTGCTTCGCATGCTCTCTGGCTCCCTGCACACGTCACCAGGATACACATCAGGTTACCAAGCAATGCGCTTTGGTTAGTTACCCGATATTTACCCTAGATACGTGTGCAGGGAGGCCGACACTTCCCCGCTCGGCTCCGCCCCCTCCCGCACTCCGCATGTGTACTCACACACTCACCTGTCCCCAGCCCTGCAGTCCCCACGGCACTGACGTCCTCAGTGCCAAGGCCCCGCTCGGCTCCGCCCCCCGCACACAATGGAGTCCGACAAAGAATTCTGTTCTTTGTCATCCGTTGTACAACGCATCAGTCACATGCGTCAAGCAACGCATGTGACTGATGCAAAACAACAGAAATGTGAACCTAGCCTTACTTGGCTGAGCTTCAACTAGGAGCACAGGATCATCCAGCCCTGTATATAGGCACCCTTATATATAAAGATATTGTATAGTACCATACAAGCCCCCTCCCATACATAAGCCTCCTGTAGTTAAGCTTGTGGTGTAAAAGCCCCCCCTTGTATAAGGACCCTGTATAAAAGCTCTCTGTATATAAGCCCCCTACTCCCCAGTATATAAGCGCCCCACACCCTCTGTATATAAGCCCCCTACTCCCCAGTATATAAGCGCCCCACACCCTCTGTATATAAGCCCCCTACTCCCCAGTATATAAGCGCCCCACACCCTCTGTATATAAGCCCCCTACTCCCCAGTATATAAGCGCCCCACACCCTCTGTATATAAGCCCCCTACTCCCCAGTATATAAGCGCCCCACACCCTCTGTATATAAGCCCCCTACTCCCCAGTATATAAGCGCCCCACACCCTCTGTATATAAGCCCCCTACTCCCCAGTATATAAGCGCCCCACACCCTCTGTATATAAGCCCCCTACTCCCCAGTATATAAGCGCCCCACACCCTCTGTATATAAGCCCCCTACTCCCCAGTATATAAGCGCCCCACACCCTCTGTATATAAGCCCCCTACTCCCCAGTATATAAGCGCCCCACACCCTCTGTATATAAGCCCCCTACTCCCCAGTATATAAGCGCCCCACACCCTCTGTATATAAGCCCCCTACTCCCCAGTATATAAGCGCCCCACACCCTCTGTATATAAGCCCCCTACTCCCCAGTATATAAGCGCCCCACACCCTCTGTATATAAGCCCCCTACTCCCCAGTATATAAGCGCCCCACACCCTCTGTATATAAGCCCCCTACTCCCCAGTATATAAGCGCCCCACACCCTCTGTATATAAGCCCCCTACTCCCCAGTATATAAGCGCCCCACACCCTCTGTATATAAGCCCCCTACTCCCCAGTATATAAGCGCCCCCTACTCCCCAGTATGTAAGCGCCCCACCACCCTCTTTGTATATAAGCCCTCCACCCTCTCTGTATATAAGCCCCCTACTCCCCAGTATATAAGCGCCCCACACCCTCTGTATATAAGCCCCCTACTCCCCAGTATATAAGCGCCCCACACCCTCTGTATATAAGCCCCCTACTCCCCAGTATATAAGCGCCCCACACCCTCTGTATATAAGCCCCCTACTCCCCAGTATATAAGCGCCCCACACCCTCTGTATATAAGCCCCCTACTCCCCAGTATATAAGCGCCCCACACCCTCTGTATATAAGCCCCCTACTCCCCAGTATATAAGCGCCCCACACCCTCTGTATATAAGCCCCCTAATCCCCAGTATATAAGCGCCCCCTACTCCCCAGTATGTAAGCGCCCCACCACCCTCTCTGTATATAAGCCCTCCACCCTCTCTGTATATAAGCCCTCCACCCTCTCTGTATATAAGCCCTCCACCCTCTCTGTATATAAGCCCTCCACCCTCTCTGTATATAAGCCCTCCACCCTCTCTGTATATAAGCCCTCCACCCTCTCTGTATATAAGCCCTCCACCCTCTCTGTATATAAGCCCTCCACCCTCTCTGTATATAAGCCCTCCACCCTCTCTGTATATAAGCCCTCCACCCTCTCTGTATATAAGCCCTCCACCCTCTCTGTATATAAGCCCTCCACCCTCTCTGTATATAAGCCCTCCACCCTCTCTGTATATAAGCCCTCCACCCTCTCTGTATATAAGCCCTCCACCCTCTCTGTATATAAGCCCTCCACCCTCTCTGTATATAAGCCCCCATGTATAAGTGCCCGGCAGGCGGAGGCAGCCCCGGCGCTCGAGCAGTACCTGTCCCGGATGATGGTCTGCAGCTCGCGGATCTGGTCATTCATGGGCAGCAGCTTGAGCTGAGGTCCCACCTGCCGCTGCTGGTCTTCGGGCACGTCCAGGTCCGGGCTGCCGCTGTCCTCGCTTTCTTTGTCCGCCTCATTGCTGCTCCCGCTGCCGTCCACGAAGCGTATGTGCCTGTGTGTGAGCTCCGGCTGCTGCTCGCCCGGCATGTCTTCCATGCACTCCGGCGGCCTCACACTGCACTGGGCAGCGTGCTGGCGGCTCTCGCGAGGCTTCTCTACCTCCATGGCGGTTGGCTCCCTGTGATGTCACTCATACACGCGGCCCGCCCCCGCACGCCAATGTCAGGTTCTCAGATAAACCATTTGGGGAAAGTGATGCGAGCGGTAACATTGGAAAATGTGAACAGAATGTTCATCCTTTATAATGCGGGCGGCGGCTATGTACTGTGTGTGACACACGAGAGCACGCCGTGCAGACCCGCTGCCACAGCGCCTACAGCCAATGACAGGGGGCGGGGCCTGTGTGCGCCCGGCTTCCTGCCTCACTGCTCCTCTGGCGGCTGCTAGGCTGTGCTCTATGGTTGTGGAGGACCGAGCTGCTGCTCACTACAGACCCCGTGACCCAGGACATGGCGCTGCTCATGGTGCTCAGTGTGTCACGGAGGAGAACGGTGTCACCATGGCAGCTCAGGAGGACGCTGGGCTCCTGGTGTCCGGGGGAGCGAAGGTGCAAGACAAGCAGGTCCCGGGGCAGGGCACAGCAGAGCCAGGTGAGAGGGGGAAGAGGGAGGACCACAGCGTGGTGAAAGGAGGGGGGGGGGGACACAGTGTGGTGTGGGGGGGGGGACACAGTGTGGTGTGGGGGGGGGACACAGTGTGGTGTGAGGGGGGACACTGGTGAGGGGGGAGACACAGTGTGGTGTGAGGGGGGACACTGGTGAGGGGGGAGACACAGTGTGGTGTGAGGGGGGACACTGGTGAGGGGGGAGACACAGTGTGGTGTGAGGGGGGACACTGGTGAGGGGGGAGACACAGTGTGGTGTGAGGGGGGAGACACAGTGTGGTGTGAGGGGGGAGACACAGTGTGGTGTGAGGGGGGAGACACAGTGTGGTGTGAGGGGGGACACTGGTGAGGGGGGAGACACAGTGTGGTGTGAGGGGGGAGACACAGTGTGGTGTGAGGGGGGAGACACAGTGTGGTGTGAGGGGGGACACTGGTGAGGGGGGGGGACACAGTGTGGTGTGAGGGGGGACACTGGTGAGGGGGGAGACACAGTGTGGTGTGAGGGGGGGACACTGGTGAGGGGGGAGACACAGTGTGGTGTGAGGGGGGACACTGGTGAGGGGGGGAGACACAGTGTGGTGTGAGGGGGGACACTGGTGAGGGGGGAGACACAGTGTGGTGTGAGGGTGGGGACAGTGTTGAGGGGGGAACAGTATGGTGAGAAATGGTAGCATGGTGAGAGGGGACGGGGATATATATGTGTGTGAGGAGTTTCTGGGCGCACAAGAAGTGCAGCTGAGACAGGTGCTGGGGTCAGTGAGCACACGGTGTGAGGGGACGTCCCCCCTGCTGAGGTCACATCTATGAGATACATCACATACATCTGAGATACTAGAAGCACTAGTCAAAACTGTGTAGTAATACCAAACACACGTCCAGCACCGGTCACATGTTTGGCCGAAGCGGTTTCTGTAATGGTTTCCTTGTTCTTATTGCAATGTGCACATTGTTGATTTAGACAAAAGGCAGCAATACTACAAAAAAAACATATAGGAACAAGGGGTAGAGCAACATAGCAGACCACCACACCATACAATGATTTCTTCCTTCTGTAGCGGCCATTGTACAAGAAATAGATCTGAGCATTTCAGCTCCATTCAATGTTTACATTCGTCCGCTGCCGGAGCCAGTACCAGCTGATCAGTGGGGCCGCCGAGCGGGAGACCCCTCCTCCAATAAATACATGCTCATGGCCCAGTCTGTGACACAAGCATGTGCAGGATCAGCCCGGTACCCACCAATCCCAGATGTGTGTTTCTGGTCGATCCTGACATATGCTTCTCCCTATTATTATTGGGGTTGTTCACTAATAGGACAGCCCCTTCTCATGCCACAATTGCCCCCATTGAAATGAAACCACTTATACTCACCTCCTGTGCTGGGGCCGATCCAGCAGTATCTACCCTCGCATTCCCGGGGGGCTCATTTGAGATTGTGACATCACACGAGCCCCGCAACCAGTCACCGCCGGCTTCTCTTACCCACCCACGCACGCACACACACTTTCAGACATGATGTGTAACCTAGGGGAAGCGAGCGGCAGCCACAGCTCTCACCTCCTGTTAATTACTGATACGTCTGAAGGCTCAGAGACAGAAGCCGGTGGTGACTGGGTTTGGGGCTCACATGACGTCACAACCTCAAATGAGCCCCTTGGGAATGCGAGGGTAGACACTGCTAGATCGTCCCCAGCACAGGAGGTGAGTATAAGTGTTTGGGTTTTTTTTTAATGGGGGCAAACGTGGCATGAGAAGGGGCTGTCCTAGTAGTGGAGAACCCCTTTAAAGGGATTGTGCCGTGAAAACAATATCTCCCATCCTCAGGATAATGACCAAATTGCTTGGACCCATCAGCAGAACATTTTCTGTCAAGGAACTTTTATACCTGTTACAAAGTGGAGTAACAGGTCAGAGCCCAACCACCGCTCCATTCATTCTCTACCATTTGGCAGCCCCCTGCAGAATGACTAGAATGCCATTCGGTCATGTACTCTGCCGATCCATTCTAACCGGGAGAACAGTGCCTTATTCTGCCCAGCAGCGCAGGGCCGAGCAGTCACACCCCACAGATCAACAAGATATCGCCTATCCGGTGGATAGATAACTTGTTTTCACAGAACTGTGCAAAAGTTTTAGGCAGGTGTGGAAAATGTTCTGCAAAGTAAACAAACTAAAAAATGGAAGTGATTTTATTTTTTGCAATTAACAAAATGCAAAGTGAATGAAGAAAAGAGTAATGTAAATCAATATTTGTTGTGATCAGATTTTCTCTTCAAAGCAGCATCAGTTCCTCTGGGTACTCGCTAAATGTTTTTGAATGAACTCTGGAGGGAGGTTGTTCCAAACATCTTGAATAACTAACCACAGATCTTCTGTGAATGTCACTTGTGCAAATCCGTGTTCATGTATTCCCAGACTGACTGGATGATGCTGCAATCAGGGCTGTGGGGCCATGTTATCACTTCCAGGACTCCTCGTTCTTCTTTACACTGAGTATACTTCTTAAAGGGAACCTGTCAGCAGATTTTCCCGCTATAAGCTGCGGCCACCACCACTGAGCTCTTATATACAGCATTCTAGAATACTGTATATAAGAGCCCAGGCCGTTCTGTATAACGTAAAAATCACTTTTATAATACACACCTAAGGGGCCGTCCGATTCAATGAGTGTCGCTGCTCTCTGGTCCAGCACTTCCTCTCTACGGCGATCACTCCTTTTGCACAAAGAAAGGTTAAAGACCGCCCATGCATGCGTACTAAAACACTTTGATCAAAGAGCGCCTGTGCAGGACCTCATTGCCAGCTAGTGTGCATGATGTGGACAGGTCATGCACACGGGCCTTAGAAATAAAAGGACAGCGATCGCCGTAGAGAGGAAGTGCTGGACCGGAGAGCAGCGACACTCATTGAATCGGACAGCCCCTTAGGTGTGTATTATAAAAGTGATTTTTACGTTATACAGAACGGCCTGGGCTCTTATATACAGTATTCTGAAATGCTATATATAAGAGCTCAGTGGTGGTGGCCGCAGGTTATAGTCGCCAAATCTGGTGAGAGGTTCCCTTTAATAACATTGGCTGTATGTTGGGGTCGTTGTCCATCTGCAGATTAATTTAAAGCCAATCAGACGCCTCCCTGATGATATTCCAGGATGGATATCTGGTGGGGGTCTGACATCAGGTATCCCCACCAGTCAGCTGTTATTAACTCCAGTGGGGGGCAGATTTAAGCAAACATTTTCTTGAAAAGAATAATTCAATTTAAAGGGAATCTGCCCCCAGGTTTTTGCTCCCCCATCTGAGAGCAGCATAATGTAGAGATAGAGACGCTGATTCAAGCGATGTGTCACTTACTGAGCTGTGTGCTGTTATTTTGATAAAATCAATGTTTTCTCTGTTGCAGATCTAAACTACACTAAACAGCTTAGTAAGTGACACATCGCTGGAATCAGGGTCTCTGCCCCTACGTTATGCTGCTCTCAGGTTAGGTCCGGCAAAAACCTGGTGGCAGATTCCCTTTAATGTGCCTGTACAGAGAAACCTTTGTATGGAGCTGTGGTGGTCTTATTCTGTTCAGTGTTTACATCTGGCCGTGACTGGAGCTGATAACAGCTCATCGGTGGGAGTGCCGGGTGTCAAAGCCCCACTGACTTTAATATTGATAATAATAATGATATATACTTCAGCTCTGCTGTATCTCTAAGACTAGCTGCAGAGTTATGTAACATTAAAGACCCTTCCAAGATCCACACCCCACACTGACTACTGTGAGATATAATGATACAGAACTCAGCTCTTAGGTATCTCCACCCAGTAGCTGCAGAGATCTGCATGCTCTTTTCTCCCCTGTATGACACTGCCAGCTTATGATTGGTCAGCCTCATGCAGTGGAGGAAGTACATGCCCTCAGAGGCTAATCGTTGGTAATGTCCAGTTGAACGATAACATAAATTATAACCTAAACTTCTCAAGTAAAATCTCCACAAGGGAGTGGAGAAATATTAGAAAATTACAATTAAAACTACATTTTACTCAACTCTGTGGCCAGTTCAACATGCTGAACCTGGGGAAAGGTCCTCATGAAAGTAGTGTGGCCATACATCAGCTGAGAGGAGCTCAGAGAAAGAGAGAGAAGTTACAGATGTGGCTTTGAGAACGAGCTCACTGACTGATTCTCAGTTGCATGTTGGTCACTTTCCTCACTCACTGGCAAGCACTTCTGTCCATATAATGGCTGCAGGTGGAGGAGCAGTGACCAGACCGGCCCATCATCCGCCTTATATAGAAAAAGCAGCCATTCCCGAGAAGTGTTTTACAAAAGCAGGAGGCTGATGGACAGGTCTCCATGGAGGACAGACGGAAGGCACTCACCAGAAATGCGGTAAAAAAAAGCTGTTTATTCAACCATCAGGTCAAGGGGAAACAGCTTTTTTTTTTTACTGCATTTCTGGTGAGTGCCTTCCGTCTCTTTCCCATGGATATTGTGAATTGTGGTCTTTGGAATGAGCACCGGGGCCAGTATGCAATGGAATTTATTGCCATATAATGCGTGTATAACCCTGGAATAAGAGGATTAAGCGGTTAGCTCGCTGAATGGTGCCAGTGTTTCCTCCTTTTTCTTCTTTGATGGACAGGTCTGGTCACTGCTCCTCCATCCGCAGCCATTGTATGTATAGAAGTGCTGGTCAGTGAGTGAGGAAAGTGCACTAACAAGAGAAAGTGACCAACATCTAACTGAGAATCAGTCGGTGAGCTCGTTCTCGCAGTCACATCTATGAAAGTAGAGGGGTAAGAGCCATAAACCATGAAATAAGAATAAACTAGACCGCACGTTTAGCACAAGGGTTCCTTGCAAAGGATGACATTTGTGGCAATAAAACACAACATGTAGACACACCATGGATGTCAGATTCTGTACTGTGGCCTGTATTCAGTAACACTTGTAACATTGTACTGTATCCAGTTGTGGATTTTCATGGCGGCAGATCTCCAGTTATGTCACATGGAAACTGATGAGCTTGTGGCCGTCCCATGTAAGTGTACAGGGCTTGCTATTCTCTGGGCAGTTGGCCTGGGTTCTGTGTACATAAAAGCCCTGCACTGCGGCTGGGGTCCCACGTAACGCTCCGAGCCTGTCCAAGGTGTAGACACTGCCTAAAAGTCTTATGGCGTTCTGCTGCATCATAAGAAATGAATTACCCAGGGCTTTCTTATTGCTAATAATTCATACACCAAAAAACCCTGTTAAAAATTAACCTTTAATAGATTAGATAAAAAGATAAAACCCAAAAAGACACATAATTTGAATAAAAAATGTACACAGCAGGGTACCTAAATAGGTCAGGAGGCAGTAAAGATTGATATGAAGACTAAATATGTTCAGTCACACATATATATCATCATATCACACATGTATCACCCTCAGACTTTGGTACAGCTTTTTTCTAGAAGTCTCTGGACCTGGGACTCCTGAGCATCGATAATTTTTTTTTAATGTCCCCCTGATGAACCCCGGTGTATCTGC
Source organism: Anomaloglossus baeobatrachus (assembly GCF_048569485.1). Classification (NCBI taxonomy): domain Eukaryota; kingdom Metazoa; phylum Chordata; class Amphibia; order Anura; family Aromobatidae; genus Anomaloglossus; species Anomaloglossus baeobatrachus. The sequence goes on from NC_134361.1 coordinate 87,392,348, forward strand.
AACTGGGGAGAAATGCGTCAGGATGTTATGGGATTGGTCACTTTACTACATCACTGAGTACGAACGTTCAGATAAGTACCTTGAATTTTTAATATTTCTGGTGATAGGTGCTGTATTTTGAGCAGGGTCATTTTGGGGTTGCTCTAGGGTTTCCCGACGGTGAATGGGGGCGCCCACACAGTTAAGGTGTCATACCCTCCATTGCTAGGTAGGGACTTCTAGAGCTCATTAGGGCCAGTTGTTGAGTTTATTTACGTACAATACAGAACAAAAGTTTGGACACACCTTCTCATTCAAAGAGTTTTCTTTATTTTCATGACTCTAAAAATTGTAGATTCATATTGAAGGTATCAAAAGTATGAATTCACACATGTGGAATGAAATACTTAAAAATGTGTGAAACAACTGAAAATATGTCTTATATTCTAGGTTCTTCAAAGTAGCCACCTTTTGCTTTCATTACTGCTTTGCACACTCTTGGCATTCTCTTGATGAGCTTCAAGAAGTAGTCACTGGAAATGGTTTTCCAACAGTCTTGAAGGAGTTCCCAGAGATGCTTAGCACTTGTTGGCCCTTTTGCCTTCACTCTGCGGTCCAGCTCACCCCAAACCATCTCAATTGGGTTCAGGTCTGGTGACTGTGGAGACCAGGTCATCTGGCGTAGCACCCCATCACTCTCCTTCTTAGTCAAATAGCCCTTACACAGCCTGGAGGTGTGTTTGGGGTCATTGTCCTGTTGAAAAATAAATGATGGTCCAACTAAACACAAACCAGAAGGAATAGCACGCTGCTGCAAGATGCTGTGGTAGGCCTGCTGTTTCTGTATGCCTTCAATTTTGAATAAATCCCCAACAGTGTCACCAGTAAAGCACCCCCACACCATCACACCTCCTCCTCCATGCTTCACGGTGGGAACCAGCCATGTAGAGTCCATCCGTTCACCTTTTCTACAAAGCCTTCATGGTAAAATAGCTGCTAGGAAACCACTGCTAAGGACAGGCAACAAACAGAAGAGACTTGTTTGGGCTAAAGAACACAAGGAATGGACATTAGACCAGTGGAAATCTGTGCTTTGGTCTGATGAGTCCAAATTTGAGATCTTTGGATCAAACCACCGTGTCTTTGTAGAAAAGGTGAACGGATGGACTCTACATGGCTGGTTCCCACCGTGAAGCATGGAGGAGGAGGTGTGATGGTGTGGGTGTGCTTTGCTGGTGACACTGTTGGGGATTTATTCAAAAGTGAAGGCATACAGAACCAGCATGGCTACCACAGCGTCTTGCAGCGGCATGCTATTCCATCCGGTTTGCATTTAGTTGGACCATCATTTATTTTTCAACAGGACAATGACCCCAAACACATCTCCAGACTGTGTAAGGGCTATTTCACTAAGAAGGAGAGTGATGGGGTGCTACGCCAGATGACCTGTCCTCCACAGTCACCAGACCTGAACCCAATCGAGATGGTTTGGGGTGAGCTGGACCGCAGAGTGAAGGCAAAAGGGCCAACAAGTGCTAAGCATCTCTGGGAACTCCTTCAAGACTGTTGGAAGACCATTTCTGGTGACTACCTCTTGAAGCTCATTAAGAGAATGCCAAGAGTGTGCAAAGCAGTAATCAAAGCAAAAGGTGGCTACTTTGAAGAACCTAGAATATAAGACATTATTTCAGTTGTTTCACACTTTTTTGTTAAGTATTTCATTTCTTGTTTTCATTCATAGTATTGATGCCTTCAATGTGAATCTACAATTTTCAGAGTCTTGAAAGTAAAGAAAACTCTTTGAATGAGGAGGTGTGTCCAAACTTTTCGTCTGTACTGTAGGTGATTGAACATATTTATTCTTCTTATTCTTCAATCTTTACTGCCTCCTGACCTTTGTAGGTATCCGGCTGTGTACATTTTTTAATCAAGTTATGTGTCTTTTTTGGGCTTTATCTTTTAATCTACTCTATTAAAAGTTAATTTTTAACAGGGTTTTTTGGTGTTTTGTGGTTTGGATTGTTATGTATACCCTATAGTCTTGCTCTGGTTTTTGTGTCTTTCTTATTGCTAATGGCCCGATGTTTTTGGTAGATTCATATGGCCATTATAGTGCTGTGACTTTTAGCCGCTGCACCCTGGAGGTGGGATACACGTGCACTGGCCTTGGGACCCCAGCCTCAGAAGATCGGCTCTAGTATGACAAGGCCAGATTTAGCTGTAAGGAAGGAATATATGGCTAATATCATCCACTTATATAAGGGCAGAAACAGCCTTATTAGACAGACAATATATCCCAGAAATACTATTTAGTAAATTAAGTGGCACAGCCTGATGTCCTTCTTCTCAGCACTTCCTCCACTTTATTACAACAGGAGGAAATAATATCTCCCATGGACACATTAAAGGGGTCTTGGCTGACCATGTGTTTGGAGGATAATTGAGGAATAACACAGTCTGTGATCCCGCTTTCACATCTCAATTTCTTTAGTAATGGTAAGCAGCGGGGGATCCGAGGCCAAGGCTTCTCAGATATGTTGCTTGCTACAATAAAACAAATTTGATGCTTCCTGGAGGATGGCGGGCACCACTGTGAGCATGACACACCGGTGCATTGTTCATGGAGACGAAGGACGCTGGGGAAGAAAGCAGCAGGGACTAAGGATTAAAGGAAGAAGCCATTATCACCAGGCACCTTCTCTATGCAGAAGAGCTGTTTTACACAAGCTTGCATTTGCCGTCCATGTTCCCTTTATAGAGAAATATGTCTTTTGTCACCATTTTGGCATTGAAATCTCTGCAGGCAACATGGCCACCACAAAAAATGGCAGTGTCCTAAACTTTATAAATGTACAAATACCTTGAAAAATTAGGTGTTACCTGTTGTGGTGGGTTTCAATACACTGACATTACAATATTAGACTGTAGGGACACAATAACACTCAGCTGTCATTTTATTAATACAATTCTAAAAAATGCTTCAACATTTCACAAAGAACACAAATGTTTCCTGAAATGACGATGACCGAAGTAGGGATGGGTCGGCTTCATGTTTTGGTTGGTGGCAGTCTGTTGGAGAGAAGAGTGCAGAAGGCTATACTTAATTGTGACCAACATCCTAAAACATCATGGCTCCTATAATAATGGAGTCAGTCAGTGAGAACACCGCACAATGCACCTCCGCCTTCTGCACAGATTTACAGGACATCAGGACAGGAGTAAAGGCCGCTTTACACGCTGCGATATCGGTACCGATATCGCCAGCGTGGGTACCCGCCCCCATCGGTTGTGCGACATGGGCAAATTGCTGCCCGTGGCGCACAACATCGCCCGGACCCGTCACACGGACTTACCTTCCCTGCGACGTCGCTGTGACCGGCGAACCGCCTCCTTTCTAAGGGGGCGGTTCGTTCAGCGTCACAGCGACGTCACAGCAGCGTCACTGAACCGCCGCCCAATAGCAGCGGAGGGGCGGAGATGAGCGGGACGTAACATCCCGCCCACCTCCTTCCTTCCGCATTGTGGCCGGGACGCAGGTAAGGAGAGGTTCCTTGTTCCTGCGGTGTCACACGGAGCGATGTATGCTGCCGCAGGAACGAGGAACAACTTCGTTACTGCTACAGTAATGATATTTGAGAATGGACCCCCTTGTCACCGATGAGCGATTTTGCACGTTTTTGCGACAATGCAAAATTGCTCATAGGTGTCACACACAACGACATCGCTAATGCGGCCGGATGTGCGTCACAAATTCCGTGACCGCCCCCAACGACTTCGCATTAGCGATGTCGCAGCGTGTAAAGCCCGCTTTAGGCTACATGTGCACGCTGCATCTTTTTGTGTTCGCAAACTGCAGCCAAAACATTGTCAGAGAGAGCCTGGAAATGTCACAAAAATGCTTGTAATTGTAGGTGCGTTTTTTACAATGTGCGTTTTTGTGACATGTTGACTAAAACGCAGGAAGAATGAACATGCTGCATTTTTTTTTTTTGTCACAAACTTTTTACAAATAAAACGCTGATAAACTGCAATGTGCGCATAGCAAATCTGACTTCTCATAGACTTTGCTGGGAAGTCAAATGTCAGAAAGTTCTGACAACAAAACTGCAGCCAAAAACACAGCAAATAACGCAGCGTCCACATGTAACCTTATGTTGTCATTAATTATTTATGGTTACTGATGAGTGCCAGCTATGTAACACAGCCGACACCGAGGCAGCACTCAGCAGGCTCAGCTCCTGAGACAACTCTAGATAGCATTCCGCCAACATTTGTCCTGCAGCTGCCATTTGTATTCTTCATGATATTTTACAATTTAGGAGCGTCTTTTCTTAGTACTCTGCTTTGGCACATTCCTCCTTCTATAAAGGCCCAGTGCCCATGCTGTGTAGTTTTGACGCGGATTTTCAGAAATCTGCACCAAATACGCAAGGGAAAAATTCTCAACGTGGGCACAGCACTTCTGAATTTTCATAGACTTTGCTGGCTTCACAATGGACATGCAGATTTTTGAAAATCCACGTCAAAATACGCAGCGTAAGCACTGGGCCTTAATCTTGTCCTCCAACATGTCAGCGCCCTGCACTCGCCAGAGGCTTACTGGAGACTTCCGTGTCTGCCATATTAGAACTGCTAGCATGCCAAGCCTTTGGTTGGGCTTCATAGGATATCGCCAGTTTCACAACAGCAGTATGGCCGTCTATAGTATGGGCAATCAAGTGATTGCAGGTCAAGTCGCCTAAGTAGATAAATTAAAAATGTAAAAGACTAATGAAAAAAAAGAACATTTAAAGGGAGCTGGTCAGGTGCAATATGCACCAGAACTGCTCGTGGTGCTGGCTGCATATTGTACCTGATAGGTTCCCTTTAAATCCCAACCCTTTTCCCCAAATGTAAATAGAGAAATGTACATGAACAGAAAATAACACACATGGGCTTCCTGCGGTGGTAATAAACTAATAAAATATAATCTTATTGATCCCATTAAATGAACTATTAAAATTGGGAGGGAGGTATGAAAACTCCAGATTACCGTTTTTAAGCTGCCACAACTCCATAAAAAAAAATGCAATAGACATTACATAATATTGTATATAGTCCTGAATAAGATCAATGAAAACTACAGCCCGATGCCCACCCAAAAAACAAGCTCTTAGGTTCAATGACGGAAGAAATAAAAAAAAAAAATATCTATATACATAATTGCCAGCGTACACCGGCTCCCGGTACACATGTGCAGGGAGCCGGCATACGCTGACGCCTCGCCCGCTCGCCCCCGCCACACGTTGGCACACTCGGCCCCGCTCCCGGCGAACATAACCTTGCGATGCTGGGATTGTGACGGAGCCGGTGTACGCTGGTAACCATGATACACATCGCGTAACTATAGGAAGCGCTGCCCTTAGTTACCCAATGTGTATCATGGTTACCAGCGTACACCGGCTCTCGGTACACATGTGCAGGGAGCCGGCATACGCTGACGCCTCGCCCGCTCAGCCCCGCACCCAGCACACGTTGCTACGCTCGGACCCGCCCCCAGCGGCCCCAGCATAGGGGATGGAGCACGATGGGGGGTGTGCAGCATGGAGGATGGAGCACGATGGGGGGTGTGCAGCATGGAGGATGGAGCACGATGGTGGATGCGCAGCATGGGAGATGTAGCACGATGGGGGGTGTGCAGCATGGGGGATGGAGCACGATGGGGGGTGTGCAGCATGGAGGATGGAGCACGATGGAGGGTGCGCAGCATGGGAGATGTAGCACGATGGGGGGTGTGCAGCATGGGAGATGGAGCACGATGGGGGGTGTGCAGCATGGGGGATGGAGCACGATGGGGGGTGCGCAGCATGTCGGATGGAGCACGATGGGGGGTGCGCAGCATGGGGGATGGAGCACGATAGGGGGTGTGCAGCATGGGGGTGGGAGTACGATAGGGGGTGCGCAGCATGGGGAATGGAACACGATGGGGGGTGCGCAGCATGGGGGATGAAGCACGATGGGGGGTGCGCAGCATGGGGGATGGAGCACGATGGGGGTGCACACCTCCCCCCCCAAAACACACACACACTGCACAACACACCACACACACACTGGGAACCACAAACACCGCCCTACACAGACACCCACACAGACAATGCCGCACACAGACAACACCGTAAACACACAACACCTAACACAAACACCGCGGCATACATAAATATACGCACATACCGCGCAACACACACTGCACAAAACATACCTCCCCCCAAAACACACACACGCACCCCACAGCCACACAAACCGCGCAACACACACAGCACCACACACACAGAACGCTGCAGACACACAGCGCTCCACAAACAACGCAACACACACAATGCAACACACATACAACACCGCTCTCACGCACCCCCCACCCAGACAACACCCAGAACATTTACAGCGCCTTACACAAACACTTGGTAACTACACACAACAACATCTATATATATAACAAAAATCATACATTAACTACACAATAAATTCTAGAATACCCGATGTGTTAGAATCGGGCCACCTTCTAGTAATATATATATATATATATATATATATATATATATATATATATATATATATATATATATATATATATATATAACCCAAAAAAAAAACATTCAAAGTGGTTTTGAAGGGAAAATACAACACATTTTATTTCATATAGCTAGTGCATCAAATCAGGAAGGTTCAAAAAAGCATTATGGACAAAGGGATATCGATCGCCAAAGTATCAGTATGCAATATTACATTATATCGCCATTTATACAATGCATATGATTAAACTTTACATACAGGGTCATACATAGTTGTATTCACAATAGGGCATTTAGATGCAATTATAACACAAGTAAGGACAACAATAAAGACATCAGAGTAACATCAAAAATTCATCGTTATTAGTCCTGAATTGTCACAACCATATATAACTCCATACCAATGGTATATTGCACCCATGCCCATTTCATGAATCAATTTGCAAAAAAATTAACAATCATTATGCAAGCTCAAAAAAACCCTCAGGTATAGATAAAGTGCTAAGTGCAATATACAAATAAGTGTTATAATATAACACACTAAATTGCACTAATCCCTTTTGAGGTAGTAAAAATGACAGATCAAAAAAATGGGGTCTCCCAAACCTGAGTATTGCAACAGCCCATAAGGTGTCATGCTGCATGTGCATTGAAAAACTTCAGCTCATAGTCAACAAGACATTGTATGCATTGTATCCTTTCTTTATATATATATATATATATATATATATATATATATATATATATATATATATATATTTAAATATCTATAGTTATGATCTGTAAAAATGGCCGCAAACCTACACATATGAGGGTGCTGTCCTATGAAGCACTCTGAAGTTTGGGACGTTTTGGTGGGGGGTCAATACTTTGGCCATTAGGGGACGATGCAATAAACGGCAATGGTGGAAATGGTGTTTTTCAAGCAGAATCCTCTGACATGTGACTCTTCTCCTTAACTAGCATTTTTACCAACTTCAAACCGGTTCTGAGAATTTGTGCCTGTGTCACACCCGTCTTCATAGACCGGAAGGGCTACATAAAAAAGGTGTTCTGTGTGACGTTAGACCTGGTTTTCACCAGTGCTGCATGTACTGTTTTTATGGTAGCCAAGACCAGTCTGGTATGATCTGAAGTGTAATAAATCTGCCTGACTTCTGTAGTGTGGATCAGTCAGGTTTACTTTTTATTCTTTCACTTTATAAGACAGGTCACTTTACTGCACCTTTCTTGTACATTGTAGAGCTAGGGAAGTGTGAGCGTAGCCCATGCTTATAGGGTTGTGTTCTGGAGCATACAGTGCTTTCCTTGTTTCCTGGTGGATGTGAACCCCTAAAGATAGACCGTTCACATCACCGGTATGGCTGGGCCCCTGACTGATCGGATCACCGGCATGGCTGGGCCCCTGACTGATCGGATCACCGGCATGGCTGGGCCCCTGACTGATCGGATCACCGGCATGGCTGGGCCCCTGACTGATCGGATCACCGGCATGGTTGGGCTCCTGACTGATCGGATCACCGGCATGGCTGGGCCCCTGACTGATCGGATCACCGGTATGGCTGGGCCCCTGACTGATCGGATCACCGGCATGGCTGGGCCCCTGACTGATCGGATCACCGGCATGGCTGGGCCCCTGACTGATCGGATCACCGGCATGGTTGGGCTCCTGACTGATCGGATCACTGGTATGGCTGGGCCCCTGACTGATCGGATCACCGGCATGGCTGGGCCCCTGACTGATCGGATCACCGGCATGGCTGGGCCCCTGACTGATCGGATCACCGGCATGGCTGGGCCCCTGACTGATCGGATCACCGGCATGGCTGGGCCCCTGACTGATCGGATCACCGGCATGGCTGGGCCCCTGACTGATCGGATCACCGGCATGGCTGGGCCCCTGACTGATCGGATCACCGGCATGGCTGGGCCCCTGACTGATCGGATCACCGGCATGGCTGGGCCCCTGACTGATCGGATCACCGGCATGGCTGGGCCCCTGACTGATCGGATCACCGGCATGGCTGGGCCCCTGACTGATCGGATCACCGGCATGGCTGGGCCCCTGACTGATCGGATCACCGGCATGGCTGGGCCCCTGACTGATTGGATCACCGGCATTTTTCTTTTTAACCTACAAGTGTATAGCAATAGATCATAATGAATGGTCATCAGTTAATGGATCCGTTTTTTAAGCACTGGGCACGCCCAGAACACTACGGCTGTTCAGAGACAGAACCTGGGAACAAAGGATCCATTACAAACGGATGCAAAAGAGAAACCAAAGTGTGATCCGAGACAGCTGCAGGTGTGAACAGTGCCTGAAACGTTACTTGTTTTTACTTATTTAATAAGATGAGACAAGCCCTTTAAGTCTGAGCACATATATAACCTTATACAGTAGGTAAATTTACCAATTAGGGCAGTGGCACTGTGGGATGTGGGATATAGCAATAGAATGCCATTTGGGTGATCATCCACATTCTGAGAATATGATAGCATTCACCAACTAAATGTAGTTACAGTGCTTTATTGTTTATAGCTACAATTTTATCCTTTTACTGAACTGAAGTCCTCAGTGATTGATACCTGTTAATGGCTAACTGAAAAGATGGCAATAATAGCAAGCTTTCCAGACTACTCAGGTCTCTTCATCAGGCTCTATATAACACAAAATCTGAAGAGTCACATATTTATACACAACAGGACATAGAATGGGGCAGTAAATAAAACAAGTTATGTGAAGGAGAGCTATCACTATGGGACTCTTGCCATAGTGATAGTTCTGCTTCACATAAAACAAGTTATTTACTGCCCCATTCTATGTCCTGTTGTGTGTATAAATATGTGACTCTGCAGATTTTGTGTTATATTGAGCTTGAAGAAGAGACCTGAGTAGTCTGGAAAGCTTGCTATTATTGCCATCTTTTCAGTTAGCCATTAACAGGTATCAATCACTGAGGACTTCAGTTCTTTTAAACAATTTTTTATCTCTACTGGCTAACACGGTACAAAGATATATTTTACCTGTATCCTTTTACTGTGTACACTAAATGTAGTAAGTTGGTGAGGAAACTGTGTGCGGTACAGAGCTGAGCACACTGTTATCAGGGCATACACGCCTGCTGCATTCCCAGGTCATCCCTCTGTCCCACCCCGATAAATGCTCACAACGTTTTGTGTTTGTTGAAGAGTCAGACTTAAGACGGGTTGTGACTCTAGATGTTGGTTTGATATGAATATAGCATACTGTAGTTCCTATTGTTTTATACAGGTTAGGCCCCTTTCACACATCATTTTTTTGCCATCATTCACAATCCGTTTTCTCGACAGATCCGTTGCAGATTGTAGCAAAACTGATGCGATAGATCCGTCGCACTACTTTTTTGAGGCCAAACGTTATTTGCTATTGAAAACCTACATATACCATATACTGTGGAGGGGGGATGGGAAGAGAGAGAAGAGAGTTTGACCAAACTGTTTCCAGACACCAGCTGAGCATGCTCAGTTAAAAAAAAAAAAAACGGAATCCGTCGCTGTCCGTTTTTTCGACGTACACAAAAAACGTTAATGTGGATATCGTCTCTGTCCGACGAACAAGCATTTTTCATTTTTACAGATCCGTCATACAGCGGATGAAACGTGAGGCCATTTGTCGCTAATAATACAAGTCGATGAGAAAAAAAATGGATCCAGCAGCATCAGCCGCCTGATCCGGTTTTTTTTTCAAAATTTGAGGGATTGTGACGGAAGGCAAAAACTGATGTGTGAAAGGGGCCTTACCTATAAACAGTGCTGTAATCTAAAGCTTGTGGGCTGCAATCCCCTGCAATCCCCTTACCGATTTGGCTAATTTACTTTTTTGCATTTTCATTTATTACTCCCCTTTTTATAAGGACCAAACCTTTTTTTATTTTGTTTGTACATAGACATACAAGGGCTTGTGTTTTGGGGACGAGCTGTACTTTTGAATGACACCTTTCATAGAGTATTGGAAAACGGGAAAAACAATTCCAACAGTGGTGAAATTTGTTTTTTGGGAATTGTTTGTACAGTATAAATTGTGCGTTAAAAATTACTTGGCATTATGTATATTTGAGTTCTGGCCTCCATGGCTTGCTGAAGGCCATTTATGGCCAAAACATTGCTTTTAATTTTTGTATGCTGTAGGCTCTGTGCCCACGTGTGCGTATTGCACTGCAGCGTAACTGCATGCGTCCTGCGTCCTCAGCACAATCTATGAAGATTTCCATGCTGCCAAATCGCTGCGTTCTAAAAAGCAATATGTCACTTATTCCGTGCGCTTTGGATGCAGGTCCCGCTCTGTCTATGGTGGAGGCTGCATCCAGAGCGCATGAAATCTGCTTTTTCACTGCATTCATTATGCAGTGTTTCTGCAGCGATTTGAAGTGCACATGTGCTGTCAAATCGCTGCAGAAATTTCTGCAGGGACAGGACGCAACGTGGGCACATAGCCGTAAGCCGTAAAAAAGCTTGAGGAGGGCCTTGGATATTTTTTGTTTGGAGAAACTTCACTCCACGTAGACACTGGAGGGGGAGGCGCTGAAAAAAATGTGATATTTGGTAAAAGTTGCATTTCATGATCCCGTCTAAAACGTCTGGATAAGCAAAGCTGTCGAGGAAAAATAAAAAAACAAACTTAAATGAGTATTCTTATGTTATTAAATTTCTTTAGACTAGACAGCGTGAAAATAAGTACGTTTGCAATTGACTTGCTTTTTGTATTTGCTGTCATCCTGCTGATAGAGCTTTAATCTTACATTGTGCACAGCTTGTTTCCAGGCAGTTTGGACAGCAGACTCTGAGTGTGCTAACGCCTAAGATTCCATCCATCTAGCTTCAGACAATTGATTTCTCACCTACCTCCAGGCTCCTGACAGGGTGTTTATCAGTTTTGCAAATTCACAATCCCTCTTGAGAGCTTCATCTAATCACGGTTCTCACTTTACTGAATCTTGTGCTTGTTCAAATGCCTTGTTATCCTTTTATATAACCACTAGAACGTGGCCCGATTCTAAAGGTCCAGTCACACTAAGCAACTTACCAGCGATCCCAACAACGATAGGGATCGCTGGTAAGTTGCTAGGAGGTTGCTGGTGAGATGTCACACTGCGACACTCCAGCGATCCCACCAGCAACCTGACCTGGCAGAGATCGCTGGAGCGTGGCTACACGAGTTGCTGGTGAGCTCACCAGCAACCAGTGACCAGCCCCCAGTCTCCTAGTTACAGCACACATCAGGTTAATTAACCCGATGTGTGCTGCAGCTAAATGTGCACAGAGCAGGGAGCAGCGCACAATGCTTAGCGCTGGCTCCTTGCTCTCCTAGTTACAGCACACATCGGGTTAATTGCCTGATGTGTGCTGCAGCTAAATGTGCACAGAGCAGGGAGCAGCGCACAATGCTTAGTGCTGGCTCCTTGGTCTCCTAGTTACAGCACACATCGGGTTAATTACCTGATGTGTGCTGCAGCTACATGTGCACAGAGCTGGAGCCGGCAGCACAGGCAGTGAGAGCGGAGGAGGCTGGTATCAAAGGTAAATATCGGGTAACCAAGGACAGGGCTTCTTGGTTACCCGATGTTTACATTAGTTACCAGCCTCAGCAGAAGCTGGCTCCCTGCTCACTGCACATTAGTTGTTGCTGTCTCGCTGTCACACACAGCGATCTGTGCTTCACAGCAGGACAGCAACAACTAAAAAATGGCCCAGGACATTCAGCAACAACCAACGACCTCACAGCAGGGGCCAGGTTGTTGCTGGATGTCACACACAACAACATCGCTAGCAACGTCACAAAAGTTGTTCGTTACCAGCGATGTTGCTAGCGATGTTGCTTAGTGTGACGGGGCCTTAACGTATCGGGTAGTCTAGAATGTGTATGTAGGTTAGCAGATTGAATAATAATATAATGAGTAAGTCTTGAATAATGACGGTTCATTGTTTGCTCGTTGGTGTCCTGCTGTGCAGCACGCATCGGTGTGTTTGACAGTGGGAGACCAACGATCTGAATGGGCAGGGAGCCGGGGTAAGCTAGTAACCATGGTACACATCGGGTAACTATGCAAAGCGGTTTCTATAGTTACCCGATGTGTACCATGGTTAACAGCCTACGCCGGCTCCGGCACACATGTGGCAGGAGCTGGGGTAAGCTAGTGGTTTCACACATCCGGCTTTTCTCCACTTTGTCGGATCCGGCGCGCTGCCGTAGGCTGGTTTCAGACGTCCGTGTTTTAGGTACGTGTGACATCCGTTTTTAACACGCACCCATGTTATTCTATGATGTGCCTCACACGTCCGTGTTTGCACACGGACCGTGTGTCTTTTCTTGACCCCGCACGCACACACGCACGCATGCATCTCCGGCAGCACGGATGTCACACGGATCGCACACTGATGTGATCCGTGTGACATCAGTGTAAAACATACCGGAGAAAATATGGGTCTTTTAATTAAAAATATTTTCTATATTTACTTCTCTCCAGCGATGCTGCCTCCCGCTCCTTATCGCCGCTCATTATACTCACTGAATATTCAGTGCCCTGTGGAGCTGGAAGCGGGAACAGCGCTGGGGACTTCAGTGCCGGGGACCGCATCGCTGGGTGAGTGTACAGGTGTGTGTGTACATGCATGTGCGGTATGTGTGTATGCGCTCGGTGTATCCATGTGTGTCTGCTATGTATGTATACATGCATGTGCGCTATGTGTGTGTGCTCAGTGTGTGTGCTCAGTGTGTGTGTGTGTGTGTACATGCATGTGCACTATGTGTGTATGCTCACGGTGTATCTGTGTGTCTGCTATGAGTGTATATGTGCTCTGTGTGTGTGTATACATGCATGTGCGCTATGTGTGTATGCGCTCGGTGTATCCATGTGTGTCTGCTATGTGTGTATATGTGCTCAGTGTGTGTGTGTGTGTGTGTGTGTGTTGATAGGCGGTCAGGAGCGGGAGGCAGCAGAGTCGGGGAAAGCAGGTAAATATGAAAAAGATATTTATTTCACAGACACGTGTTTTCTCCGGTACCTGTCACATGCATGCAACACGTATGTCGCACGTATGACCATAACCATGCGTGTGACTAGTACCTGATTAAACACGGACGTCTGAAAGCAGCCATACACTGTGTACAGTACAGTGGCCGCGCCGCAACTTCTTGGTCACATGCTCCGGTCACATGACAACACGTGATCGGAGCTTGTCGCGCGGCCACTGTACTGTACACAGTGCACAGGAGCGCGCCGGATCCGACAAAGTGGAGAAAAGGTAAAGTAACTATTCAAAGCGACAGTGCTGACGTGTGCGGCAGCCGGGGTAAGCTAGTAACCATTTTACACATCGGGTAACTAAGGAAAGCGGTTTCTATAGTTACCCGATGTGTACCATGGTTACCAGCCTACGCCGGCTCCGGCACACGTGTGCCGGGAGCCGGGATAAGCTAGTGGTTTCACACATCTGGCTATTCTCCACTTTGTCTTCGGAATGCGTCCGGGGGGCGGGGCCAGGGAGAGCGTCCAATGCGTGCAGAGGGCCGGGGCGAGCGGCCAATCCGTGTGTGGGGGCGGAGCCTGGCCGAGCGGCCAATCCGTGCGTGGGGGCGGAGCCTGGCCGAGCGGCCAATCCGTGCGTGGGGGCGGAGCCGAGGCGAGTGGCCAATGCGACGGTTGTCACTGTAACGACATAATTTTGGAGCAAGACAGACAGAATAAGGCAATTATATATATATATAGATAGTAATAACAATGTAGATTTTGAACAAACACTGACAGAACTTTAATGTGTAGTAGCATGACGGATCTCCTGACCAGAACTCACTCGACAAATGCCTGCCCCCCAAGAAACCAGAAAACAAGGAGAATGCAGAGCTGTGAACAGCTCAAGAGACAACTTGAGAATAACCCTGAAAAAAAGAAATACAAGCTGTACTCAACTCTGGTGCTGGTGCCGTCCCAGTGGCGTCAGCACTGTCTCTCCCAGGGAGTGCGTGACATTATTTCACATGATCCCTGGGGTCAATCAGCGCAGAGAAAGTGAGAGAGAATCCTCTGCGCTTTCTTCCTTCGGATGTCTGATTTGTCTTAAAGTGCACTAATCACCAAGATTTTCCTATATAACCTAAAGCCAGTGCTGTACTGGCATGATCAGGCTGATTCTATAAGTACCTTTAGTGGTCAGCTCGGATGTTTAGGTTTTGAAATCCGCAAAAGTAAAGTTTATAAAATCATCAGCTTCTTGAGTGACAGCAGCTGAGGAACAGATAATATCTGGGGGGTATTCATACTTATCCCCTCCCCCTGTTAGAATTAGCATACGTATTACACAATCGATTTAATTTTTGACTTGCAGGACCTGTGTGAGGTCATACCCATGTGACCAGAAGGGGCGGGGCCTCAGCCAACAGAAAAATATTGCTTCCGGGTATCCGCGTTCATCTGACAGCAACCTGATATAGCTCTGTAGGAGGGAAAGAAAGCGCAAATAGGGTCTTACCCGGTACGAGGGTAGAAAGAAATAGAAGGGGTTTCACTCACCTGGTGAGGTTGTGTCAGTCACAACCCCTTCCAACAGCTTGTGAGTGTTTTACTGGTTCAGCAGCGGCCCCGTAGAGGCATGTAGTATAAATAGGTTAATAGTGAAAAAACGGGTTTAATGCTGCGCTAAAAAACACAGATGTTGTATATTCGACATCCTGAATCCAACAATCTATCACTTAGATTACTGGTCTAAGCCCTTCTGACACAATCTGAATTTTTAGGTTTAGTCATGTAGCTGAGCACTGGGAGCTGCCCCCGGCCACACCTGACTCTCAATAGAAATTGTACATTGACATTGGCGTGTCAGTCAGAGTAGAGGGCATGCTGTACTTCTGCTATGATAATGGTCCTGCTGCTTAAACAGGAAATAAAAGATTGGATTGTGATACGACACATGCCTGAATTCTCTGTGTTAACCCTGGCAGCACGCTGGCTTCAGCTTCCAAAGCGAAAACCTGATGACATATTCCCTTTAAAAAAAAATGTGAAAAATAACCTGTGCCTCATTTCTATTGATTTGACATATCCAATTACGTAAAACTCCAGAAACCTTTCTATGCACTTTACATTTGGTGCTTTCCTACACCAAACACTGATCCACAGCTTGTTGTAGGGCTGAGCGGGTAACACATGGTGACCCCAGAACCCCACCAGTCCGTGCCATAAGAACATGGAATATTATCCGGCTGTGATGGCTCAGGATGTAATTACACTTATTTCCTAGTCCCGGAGACTGTACATAAAATACTCATGACTCCTACCGCCGTGCCTGCAAACATAATCCAGAGGCTCCAGCAGCCGGCTTACATACAGAGAGCCCTGGCTGCCATAAGTCACAGGCGTACTTAGCTATGAATATTCATTTTTACGAGAAGTCCAGGGTATGTAATGCAGTGAAGGATTATAATAATTATTGCTTAGAGCAAGTCGTGATGATCTTGCTCCTATCGCAGAACTGCACAAGCTCTGGGGTCACATTTCTACTGTTTTCTGCAAAATCTGCACAAATCTGATCAAGCATAATCCCAAATATCCCAATAGCCTCATCTGATGGCAATGTAACAATAAGGCTATGTTCACATCTGCATTGAGGATTCTTCGCTGGGCACTATATTTTGTGATAACCTCAGGGTCACTATGATGGAACCCTGTTTCTTCTGAGTCTGGCATTTTTAGAATTCTTCACATGCAGCTTAAATAGTAAAATTAAGTTATAAAATCTATTCACACTGTATTTAGGACCTCTATGTTGTTTGTGTCTTTCTGGCTATGTGCAGCACTGGCTGAAGTCAATTACAATTCTAAGCCAGTTTGTTAAAGGCAATTTTTGGTCTAAAATACCAAATCTGCAGTCACTCTGTGTCCCTCTATGTGACTGCAGACTTGTGAAGCCTCACATCCCGCACACTGTGTACTGTAAAGATTCTCTGGTGTCAGTGCTGGGAACAGCGGTCATGTGGCCACATATGTGATATGCAGACTCCTGGCTGGAATTCGACTAGATGGATACAGCCTAGCTCAATACACTTGCATTGAGTGCAACAGAAACAATCTACTCAGATTCTGGCTGGGAGTCTGCGTATCACATACTGCGGTCACGTGACCTCCATTCTCAGCGCTGACACCGGAGAATCCTCACAGCGTGTAGTGCGCACAATGTGAGGATTCACAAGTCTGCAGTCACATAGAGGGACTGCAGATTTGTCATTTTAGACCAGATAATCCATTCAAATACTACTGCTGCTGGTTTTCACTGCATTTCTCCTAGTTTAGATTTGCCGAAAGTGGGTGCCAGTCTTTACTTCTACAAACACGTATGCTTGGAAAACAGCAATACTTCAATATATTAAAGAGAATCAGTCAGCAAGTTTTTGCTTTTTAATCTGAGAGCATGATGATAAAGTGACAAAGACCCTGATTCCAGCAATGTATCACTTACTGGGCTGATTGCTGTTATTCCAATTAAAACATTGTTTTATCAGCAGGAGATTATCACTAGAGGGCTCATTTTCTTGTGCTGTGTAGTACTCCTGGTCAGTGTAACCCCGCCCCCACCACTGATGGGTTGCTTTCTGCCTATGCACTGTGGACACAGAAAGCTGCCAATCCGTGGTACAGGTGGCATTATACGGAGAACTCCGTGATCTGCAGCAAAGAAAACAGCGATTTTATCAAGTTTGCTGAATGCAGCCTAGTAATCAATTGCTGGAATTGGGGTCTCTGATGTCACATTAACTTCTAGTTAACCCGACATCACTGTGGCCAGCCCCAGTCTTCCTGAGTGACTGGACTATGGGCGGTGTTTCACCGCTCATCACAGCTCAGCGTCGCTCCTGCTTGCGGCACTCTGCAGTAAAGCACACATGACATGCTGCGCTGTGACGCTGGGCTGTGATGAGCGGTGAAACTCTCCCCACAGCCCAATAACTCAGAAGACTGAGGCCAGGCTCTGTGGTGTCAGGTCAACTGGGAGTCTACGTGACCTCACCGGATCCCAGAGGTTACGTAGCCCGGGGGGGGGGGGGGGGGGGTCACTTCATGGGGATGAGCGGAGCACAATAGCACCACACAGAGGCAAAATTGGCTGATCCAGGTATTTAGAAAAAGCCTTTTCTTTGTCGCTCCATTGGGAGACCCAGACAATTGGGGTGTATAGCTTATGCCTCCGGAGGTCACACAAAGCATTACACTTAAAAGTGTAAACCCCTCCCCTCTGCCTATACACCCCCCCGTGCATCACGGGCTCCTCAGTTTTTATTGCTTTGTGGAAGGAGGCACACATCCACGCAAGCTCCACATTTTAGTCAGCAGCAGCTGCTGACTATATCGGATGGAAGAAAAGTGGGCCCATACAGGGCCCCCGGCATGCTCCCTTCTCACCCCACTCGGGTCGGCGGTGCTGTTAAGGTTGAGGTACCCATTGTGGGTACATAGGCAGGAGCCACATGCTGTTTTCCTTCCCCATCCCTTAGGGGCTCTGGGTGAAGTGGGATCCTGACCGGTCACCAGGCACTGGGACCGCGCTCCCTCCGCAGCCCCTGGAGGAATCTGCTGGACAGGAGCCGGGTATCATCAGGGACAAGGTCCTGCGACTCTGAGGTACTCTGTGTCCCCTTGGGGACGGCGCATAGTGCGCCTGGGTAATAGACACTGCAGCAGCTGCTGGGACTACCGCGCTGGCCGCGCTTGTTTGCCGGCCGCGCTTATAACTTTAGTCCCCGGCTTTTGCGGCCTAGTGCCGCATATTCCCGCCCCCGGGCCTGCCAGTCAGGGGTAAGGGCGGGACGCTGCACTGGACGTCAGCGCTGAGGGCAGGAGCATACTTTGTATCCTCCTCCCCCTCACTGAGCACTGTGGGGCACCAGATTCCCGCACTTTTACAGGCACGCCCACGGCCCCCTCCTCCTCTCTGAACGCCGGCAGCCATTGCTACAAGACGCTGGAGAACTTCAGAGGGGAGACAACTGAGCTCTACAGCTCTGGGAGGCCCAGGCAGGGATCTGGTGGTCACACAACCGCTGGGAGCGGTCGGTAAGCCGCACCTGTTACTAGGTGCTGGTCCCCCTGGGTGCCGAATTGTATATTTATATACTTATAGTGTATACATTTACTCTGTACGGCCACACTGTTAGCGTTTGGCTATATACCCTCACTGATTATTCTAAGAGGAGAAACAGCATGTCGTCTGCAAAAAGCAAGGGTACCAAAGCACAGGCTTACTTTGCAACCTGTACCTCATGTGCGGCAATGCTTCCTGCAGGTTCCACCTACCCTCATTGTGTGCAATGCTCGGCCCCTGTGACACTCACTCAGCCGGAGTCTCAGCCACTGGTGGGACCCCCGGCCCAGGTGGAACCTCCGGCCCCCACTGTCCAGGTGACAGGGACAGAGTTTGCAGTATTTGCTGACAAACTTTCTGAGTCTATGGATAGATGGTCTGCTAAGATACTGGAAGCTTTGCAGTCCAGACCTGTAACACAGGCCCCGGGCACTGTTGATTCATTGCCCCCATGCCCCCCTCGGTCGGAGCAGCAAAGAGCTCCTGGGTCAACTCATAGGTCCCATGGGGAGGACTCCGACACGGACCGCAGTCCCAGACCGGCTAAGCAGGCTCGCTGGGAGATTCCCTCGACTTCATCTCACTGTTCAGGTTCTCAGCATGAGGACTCTCTGGAAGATGAAGCAGATGCGGCAGATCAGGACTCTGATCCTGACACCGCGCTCAACCTTGATACGCCTGAAGGGGACGCCATAGTAAACGACCTTATAGCGTCAATCAATCAGGTGTTAGATCTTTCTCCTCCACCCCTTCCGATTGAGGAGTCAGCTTCTCAGCAGGAGAAATTTCATTTTAGGTTTCCCAAACGTACACGGAGTGCGTTTCTTGATCACTCCGACTTCAAAGACGCAGTCCAGAAGCACCGAGCTTTTCCGGATAAGCGCTTTACTAAGCTACTTCATGACACACGTTATCCCTTCCCCCCTGACGTAGTCAAGGGTTGGGCCCAGTGTCCCAAGGTGGATCCTCCAGTCTCTAGACTGGCGGCCAGATCCATAGTTGCAGTGGCAGATGGTGCATCACTCAAGGATGCCACTGACAGGCAGATAGAGCTCCTGATGAAATCCATCTATGAGGCTATCGGCGCGTCCTTTGCTCCGGCATTTGCTGCCGTGTGGGCACTACAAGCTATCTTAGCTTGTCAGTCTGAGATTAATGCACTCACACGAGCCGCGACTCCGCAGGTTGTGTCATTAACCTCTCAGGCGTCGGCGTTTGCGTCCTACGCCATGAATGCGGTACTAGACTCTGCGAGCCGTACAGCGGTAGCATCCGCCAATTCAGTGGCAGTCTGCAGGGCCATGTGGCTACGTGAATGGAAGGCAGACTCTGCTTCCAAGAAGTTTTTAACCGGTTTGCCGTTTTCTGGCGACCGCCTGTTTGGCGAGCAATTGGATGAAATCATTAAACAATCCAAGGGTAAGGACTCGTCCTTACCCCAGTCCAAACCTAACAGACCTCAACAACGGAAGGTACAATCGAGGTTTCGGTCCTTTCGGCCCTCAGGCAGGTCTCAATTCTCCTCGCCCAACAGGCCTCAAAAGGATCAGAGGAACTCTGATTCATGGCGGTCTAAGGCACGTCCTAAAAAGACCGCCGGAGGAACCGCTCCCAAAGCGGCCTCCTCATGACTGGCGGACTCCCCAAACCACATCCTCGGTCGGTGGCAGGCTCTCCCGCTTTTCCGACGCCTGGTTCCCACATGTCCAAGACCGATGGGTGAGAGACATTCTGTCTCACGGTTACAGGATAGAGTTCAATTCTCGTCCTCCGATTCGTTTCTTCAGAACATCTCCGCCCCCCGAGCGAGACGATGCTCTTCTTCAGGCGGTGAACTCTCTGAAGGCAGAAGGAGTAGTTATCCCCGTTCCCCTTCAGCAATGGGGTCACGGTTTTTACTCCAACTTGTTTGTCCTACCAAAAAAGGACGGATCTTTCCGTCCCGTCCTGGACCTCAAACTGCTCAACAAACACGTGAAAACCAGACGATTCCGGATGGAATCTCTCCGCTCCGTCATCGCCTCGATGTCCCAAGGAGACTTCCTAGCCTCAATCGACATCAAGGATGCTTATCTCCACGTGACGATTGCACCAGAGCATCAGCGCTTCCTGCATTTCGCCATCGGGGACGAACACCTTCAGTTCGTGGCACTGCCTTTCGGCCTGGCAACAGCCCCACGGGTCTTCACCAAGGTCATGGCAACAGTGGTTGCAGTCCTACACTCTCAGGGACACTCAGTGATCCCTTACTTGGACGATCTTCTTGTCAAGGCCCCCTCTCGGGTGGCATGCCAACACAGCCTGAACATTGCTCTGGAGACACTCCAGAGGTTCGGGTGGATCATCAATTTCCCAAAGTCAAAACTGACACCGACACAATCGCTGACATATCTCGGGATGGAGTTTCACACTCTCCCAGCGATAGTGAAACTTCCACTGGACAAACAGCGATCACTACAGACAGGGGTGCAATCTCTCCTCCGAGCCCAGTCGCACCCCTTGAGACGCCTCATGCACTTCCTAGGGAAGATGGTGGCAGCAATGGAGGCAGTTCCATTTGCACAGTTTCATCTGCGTCCTCTTCAATGGGACATTCTCCGCAAATGGGACAGGAAATCGCCGTCCCTCGACAGGAACGTCTCCCTTTCTCGGGCAGCCAAGGCATCCCTTCAGTGGTGGCTTCTTCCCACTTCTTTGTCAAAGGGGAAATCCTTCCTGCCCCCATCCTGGGCTGTGGTCACGACGGACGCGAGTCTGTCAGGGTGGGGAGCGGTCTTCCTCCACCACAGGGCTCAGGGTACCTGGACTCAGCCAGAGTCCTCCCTTCAGATCAATGTTCTGGAGATAAGGGCAGTGTATCTAGCCCTGAAGGCGTTCCAGCCGTGGCTGGAAGGCAGGCAGATCCGAATTCAGTCGGACAACGCCACGGCGGTGGCATACATCAACCACCAAGGTGGCACGCGCAGTCGGCAAGCCTTCCAGGAAGTTCGGCGGATTCTGCTGTGGGTGGAAGCCACAGCCTCCACCATCTCCGCAGTACACATCCCGGGCGTGGAAAACTGGGAAGCGGACTTTCTCAGTCGCCAGGGCATGAACGCAGGGGAATGGTCTCTTCACCCGGACGTGTTTCAAGAGATCTGTTGCCGCTGGGGGAAGCCGGACGTCGACCTAATGGCGTCCCGGCACAACAACAAGGTCCCGGCATTCATGGCACGGTCTCAAGATCACAGAGCTCTGGCAGCAGACGCCTTAGTTCAGGATTGGTCGCAGTTTCGACTGCCTTATGTCTTTCCTCCTCTGGCACTGCTGCCCAGAGTGTTACGCAAGATCAGGTCCGACTGCCGCCGCGCCCTCCTCGTCGCCCCAGACTGGCCGAGGAGGTCGTGGTACCTGGATCTGTGGCATCTCACGATGGGTCAACCGTGGGCACTACCAGACCGACCAGACTTGCTGTCTCAAGGGCCATTTTTCCATCTGAATTCTGCGGCCCTCAACCTGACTGTGTGGCCATTGAGTCCTGGATCCTAGCGTCTTCAGGGTTATCTCAAGAGGTCATTGCCACTATGAGACAGGCCAGGAAACCAACGTCAGCCAAGATCTACCACAGGACGTGGAGGATCTTCTTATCCTGGTGCTCTGATCAGGGTTTTATTCCATGGCCATTTGCCTTGCCCACTTTTCTGTCTTTCCTTCAATCCGGAATGGAAAAGGGGCTGTCTCTCGGCTCTCTTAAGGGACAAGTCTCGGCGCTCTCTGTATTTTTTCAAAAGCGTCTAGCAAGGCTTCCGCAAGTACGCACGTTCCTGCAGGGGGTTTGCCACATAGTCCCCCCTTACAAGCGCCCGCTAGAACCCTGGGATCTGAACAGGGTGCTAATGGCTCTTCAGAAACCACCTTTCGAGCCAATGAGAGATATTTCTCTTTCTCGCCTCTCGCAGAAGGTGGTCTTCCTAGTGGCAGTCACATCACTTCGCAGAGTGTCTGAGCTAGCTGCACTGTCATGCAAAGCTCCCTTCCTGGTATTTCACCAGGACAAGGTGGTTCTGCGTCCGGTTCCGGAATTTCTCCCGAAGGTGGTATCCCCTTTTCATCTCAATCAGGATATCTCCTTACCTTCTTTTTGTCCTCATCCAGTTCACCAATGTGAAAAGGATTTGCACTTGTTAGATCTTGTGAGAGCACTCCGGCTCTACATTTCTCGTACGGCGCCCCTGCGCCGCTCGGATGCGCTCTTTGTCCTTGTCGCTGGCCAGCGTAAAGGGTCGCAGGCTTCCAAGTCAACCTTGGCTCGGTGTATCAAGGAACCAATTCTTGAAGCCTACCGTTCTTCTGGCCTTCCGGTTCCTTCAGGACTGAAAGCCCATTCTACCAGAGCCGTGGGTGCGTCCTGGGCATTGCGGCACCAGGCTACGGCTCAGCAGGTGTGTCAGGCGGCTACCTGGTCGAGTCTGCACACTTTCACGAAGCACTATCAGGTGCATACCTATGCTTCGGCAGATGGCAGCTTAGGTAGGCGAGTCCTCCAGGCGGCGGTTGCCCACCTGTAGGAAGGGGCCGTTTTTCGGCTCTATTACCGGGGTATTCTTTACCCACCCAGGGACTGCTTTTGGACGTCCCAATTGTCTGGGTCTCCCAATGGAGCGACAAAGAAGAAGGGAATTTTGTTTACTTACCGTAAATTCCTTTTCTTCTAGCTCCAATTGGGAGACCCAGCACCCGCCCCTGTTCCCTTCGGGCTGTTGTTCTTTTGTGTACACATGTTGTTCATGTTGAATTGTTCTTTGGTTCATGGTTTAAGTTCTCCGAACATACTTCGGATTGAATTTACCTTAGACCAATTTATAAGTTTCCTCCTTCCTGCTTTTGCACCAAAACTGAGGAGCCCGTGATGCACGGGGGGGTGTATAGGCAGAGGGGAGGGGTTTACACTTTTAAGTGTAATGCTTTGTGTGACCTCCGGAGGCATAAGCTATACACCCCAATTGTCTGGGTCTCCCAATTGGAGCTAGAAGAAAAGGAATTTACGGTAAGTAAACAAAATTCCCTTCTTCTATCAGTTTTACAGAGATGTGGTCACTACTGCAGAATAGTGAACCACCCCTTTAAGACAGACGTTCAACTTCATTGTTCCATCCGCATTTCATGCATTTTTAGCTACTCCATTATTAAGAGTCAATGGATAAAAAAAAGTTCAGGCAGTTTACAGATGTCGCACAGATCAAAAATGGTCTGTTAAGGCCCCGTCACACGCAGCGATATCGATAACGATATCGCTAGCGAGCATACCCGCCCCCGTCATTTGTGCGTTACGGGCAAATTGCTGCCCGTGGTGCACAAAATTGTTAGGAGCCGTCACACGGACTTACCTGCCTAGTGACGTCGCTGTTCCCAGTGAACCGCCTCCTTTCTAAGGGGGCGATTCGTGCGATGTCACTAAGCGGCCGCCCAATAGAAGCAGAGGGGCGGAGATGAACGGCCGTAACATACCGCCCACCTCCTTCCTTCCGCATTGCCGGTGGCCGCAGGTAAGCTGGAGTTCGTCGTTCCTGAGGTGTCACGCGTAGCGATGTGTGCTGCCTCAGGAACGACGAACAACCTGCGTACTGCAACAATCAACAATTTTTTGAAAACGAACGACGTGTCAACGATGGACGATTTGGTGAGTATTTTCCATTGTTAACGGCCGTTCGTTGGTGTCACACGCAACGTCGCTAACGATGCCGGATGTGCGTCATGGAATCCGTGACCCCGGCGATATATCATGTGTGTATGTATGTATGTGTGTTTGTGTGTGTGTGTGTATATATACAGTTAGGTCCAGAAATATTTGGACAGTGACACAATTTTCGCGAGTTGGGCTCTGCATGCCACCACATTGCATTTGAAATGAAACCTCCAGAACAGAATTCAAGTGCAGATTGTAACGTTTAATTTGAATGTTTGAACAAAAATATCTGATAGGAATTGTACACATTTCTTTACAAACACTCCACATTTTAGGAGGTCAAAAGTAATTGGACAAATAAACCATACCCAAACAAAATATTTTTATTTTCAATATTTTGTTGCGAATCCTTTGGAGGCAATCACTGCCTTAAGTCTGGAACCCATGGACATCACCAAACGCTGGGTTTCCTCCTTCTTAATGCTTTGCCAGGCCTTTACAGCCGCAGCCTTCAGGTCTTGCTTGTTTGTGGGTCTTTCCGTCTTAAGTCTGGATTTGAGCAAGTGAAATGCATTCTCAATTGGGTTAAGATCTGGTGATTGACTTGGCCATTGCAGAATGTTCCACTTTTTTGCACTCATGAACTCCTGGGTAGCTTTGGCTGTATGCTTGGGGTCATTGTCCATCTGTACTATGAAGCGCCGTCCGATCAACTTTGCGGCATTTGGCTGAATCTGGGCTGAAAGTATATCCCGGTACACTTCAGAATTCATCCGGCTACTCTTGTCTGCTGTTATGTCATCAATAAACACAAGTGACCCAGTGCCATTGAAAGCCATGCATGCCCATGCCATCACGTTGCCTCCACCATGTTTTACAGAGGATGTGGTATGCCTTGGATCATGTGCCGTTCCCTTTCTTCTCCAAACTTTTTTCTTCCCATCATTCTGGTACAGGTTGATCTTTGTCTCATCTGTCCATAGAATACTTTTCCAGAACTGAGCTGGCTTCATGAGGTGTTTTTCAGCAAATTTAACTCTGGCCTGTCTATTTTTGGAATTGATGAATGGTTTGCATCTAGATGTGAACCCTTTGTATTTACTTTCATGGAGTCTTCTCTTTACTGTTGACTTAGAGACAGATACACCTACTTCACTGAGAGTGTTCTGGACTTCAGTTGATGTTGTGAACGGGTTCTTCTTCACCAAAGAAAGTGTGCGGCGATCATCCACCACTGTTGTCATCCGTGGACGCCCAGGCCTTTTTGAGTTCCCAAGCTCACCAGTCAATTCCTTTTTTCTCAGAATGTACCCGACTGTTGATTATGCTACTCCAAGCATGTCTGCTATCTCTCTGATGGATTTTTTCTTTTTTTTCAGCCTCAGGATGTTCTGCTTCACCTCAATTGAGAGTTCCTTAGACCGCATGTTGTCTGGTCACAGCAACCGCTTCCAAATGCAAAACCACACACCTGTAATCAGCCCCAGACCTTTTAACTACTTCATTGATTACAGGTTAACGAGGGAGACACCTTCAGAGTTAATTGCAGCCCTTAGAGTCCCTTGTCCAATTACTTTTGGTCCCTTGAAAAAGAGGAGGCTATGCATTACACAGCTATGATTCCTAAACCCTTTCTCCGATTTGGATGTGAAAACTCTCATATTGCAGCTGGGAGTGTGCTTTTTCAGCCCATATTATATATATAATTGTATTTCTGAACATGTTTTTGTGAACAGCTAAAATAACAAAACTTGTGTCACTGTCCAAATATTTCTGGACCTAACTAATATATATATATATATATATATATATATATAAGTCGCTGCATGTGACGGGGCCTTTACTCTCTTATGTGAAAATTCACAAGAGTATGTCGCCTAGGGCCCAGAAGGCGGGTGGTCCTGATGAGCATGGCGGCATACAGACATAGCTGTCAGTCATGGTCAGGCCCAGGATGAGCAGCAGTTTGGGTAAAATACCATTTATACGTTTCCCTCAGCCCTGTATGAGCTTCTCTTGCTCTATAATACGCCGCCCAGAGGTTGTACAGACTTTCCACGCTGCCAGGTTCCCTTTAATTGTTTTGGCCAGAAGGCGGGTGGTCCTGATAAGGATGGCGGCATACAGACATAGCTGTCAGTCATGGTCAGGCCCAGGATGAGCAGCAGTTTGGGTAAAATACCATTTATACGTTTCCCTCAGCCCTGTATGAGCTTCTCTTGCTCTATAATACGCCGCCCAGAGGTTGTACAGACTTTCCACGCTGCCAGGTTCCCTTTAAATGTTTTGGCCAGAAGGCGGGTGGTCCTGATAAGGATGGCGGCATACAGACATAGCTGTCAGTCATGGTCAGGCCCAGGATGAGCAGCAGTTTGGGTAAAATACCATTTATACGTTTCCCTCAGCCCTGTATGAGCTTCTCTTGCTCTATAATACGCCGCCCAGAGGTTGTACAGACTTTCCACGCTGCCAGGTTCCCTTTAAATGTTTTGGCCAGAAGGCGGGTGGTCCTGATAAGGATGGCGGCATACAGACATAGCTGTCAGTCATGGTCAGGCCCAGGATGAGCAGCAGTTTGGGTAAAATACCATTTATACGTTTCCCTCAGCCCTGTATGAGCTTCTCTTGCTCTATAAAACGCCGCCCAGAGGTCGTACAGAATTTCCACACTGTCAGGTTCCCTTTACATGTTTTGGCCAGAAGTGAATTATCTGTTGCCCACCATCCTTTGTACAGTATGAGAAGAGTAACATAAGGGGGAGACTCTGAGAAATGGAGAGGGATTCGGAGATACAAAGAAGCAAAGGCTGCTGCTGTCTCGGGAGGTAGTCGCTGCAGCGCTAGAAAGGTCCCTTTGTCGTTCTGCATTTTTAATGTTTGTTTTTCATTTGCTTTACACCTGCTGCCTATGTTCTCCTGGCGCAGTTTCAGCTTTCTAGGTTGTGTTTTCCTCCTGGGCATCAGAAAACATAAAAGCCCAGGCTGAAGCGCTATTCTTTGAAGAGTCATTATTCTCCTTTGACTTAACCAGTCCTTCCTTTTTCCTCAGGTCCTACACCCGTTCCCAAGACAGACTTCCTGGTGCATATGGGGGAAAGACAATTCATGCCACTTGTTAGATGCAACAAAGGTATTAATGGTTTCCTTCTATGTTGGCAGCGGGGAGATGAGATGGGTAACACCCTGAGAGGATTCTCTCATTTATTATCCTGCATCGTTTTGCATAATGCCTTTTAGAAATGAATGAATCATGTTTCTGTCAGTAGAAGGAATAAAAAAGTATGATAATGCCTTGATAATATAGTCTGGTGGATACAGATGTATAATAAAGTATAGGTCTATAAGCATTGCATATCCACGTATACGGAATGAAGGCAGAGTACACTATAAGCACCTCGGCATTGTGGTTATCTTACCGTTGTCTCTCCATATTCATATTGTGAATGAGATCAGAAGTGCTACCACAGAGTGCTGCTACAGCCATGACCGCAGTCTACCCGCCTGCCCTGAATACCATAAAGGCTACCTGTGTCATGCTGTCATCACCTACAGGCGGTGGCAGGAAAGTTTGTTTTCCAGTCCATTCTATAAATTGCCGCCCTTCAGGAAGGTGTAATGGGTTTTGTTGATAATGCAGTGCCTTGAAGGGAACCAACCAGCAGGATTTTCATATGTAAAGTAAAGCCAGTGCTATACTGGTGCTAGGATGCTGAATGTAAGCACAACTTCTGTTTCGCGATTGCATATTATATTTCAGAAATATGTGCAAGTAAAGTTCCAGCAATGCACTGATATTTGATTGACAGGTGCAACAGGAAGGGAATATGTGGGTCGGGTTTCTGTATCTATTCCTGCCCCTGTCTGCCTGCCTGGCCTTCCTCCCCCTGTCACCGTCATAGATGATAAAGCCGACACAAGCAAACAGACAGGGGCGGGAATAGATAGCAAGATCCAACCTACGTATTACCTTCCTGCTGCACCTGTCAATCAAATAGCAGTGTATTGCTGGAACTTTACTTGCTCATATTCCTGAAATAAAACCTCCAATCTCAGAACAGAAGCTATGCTTACATTCAGCATCCTAGCGCCAGTATAGCACTGGCTTTACTGTACATATGGAAATCCTGCTGGTTGGTTCCCTTTAAAGCACATCTGTTACCACATTTATTCTTTTCAATCTAAGGGCAGCATAAAATAAGGCCAGAGACCCTGATTCCAGCATTGGGTTACTTAAAAAGCTACTCCCTCTTGTTTTGATTTTATTATTTTTCTCTGCTATAGCTCTGCTGGTCCTCTCACTGATGAGATCTGTCAAACCAAACCCGCACTATTGATTGACAGCTTTTTGGGTACACTGTGCATAGGCAGAAATCTGTAAATTACTGGTGAGGGGTGGGGCAAGCTAGAGCTCATGAAGATGGAGGACTACATAGTAGAGCTCATCACTGAGGACTAGTGGAAAATCCTCAGATAAAGCAGTGTTTTCTCAAAACTACAGCAAGAAGCGCAGTAAGTGACACACCTCTAAAATCCAGGGTCTCTGACCCTACTTTACGGTTATCTCACATGGGACAGCAAAAACCTACCAACAGATTCCCACATGCTGTTAAGCTGCTTATATAGGGTAATCTGCAGGTTACTAATGTTCTAAGGCTGACTGGGGCCTGCACGGAGTGCTCCACTGGTGGGAGGAAATAAACTTTATTCCTCCCAGCAGCCTCCAGCTTATAGTCTTTGAGGCGCGTCTTCAGTCACCGGTCAGTACACACTGAGCTACGGCTGTAACCGCGTCCCCAGCACTGACAACCTGCAGAGCGGCTGTCAGTCAGTATGAGCCGGCTGTCTGCAGGATAAGACAATTTGATAGGTAATCTTTTAAAGTAAGCTTTCATATGGTGCCGTGCCATGGTTGCATCATTGGTCAGAAACCTTTTTTATATAATTAGCAATTTAATATTACATAAAGCAGTGTTTATTTTTTGTAATAACTCATCTGAATTGGAAAACGCTGCGGAAAATGTTGAGCTATATACATGAAGATGATTGGTGATTATTATTATGAGATAGTCCTGGGTGCTGATCTGTAGTTTTTTGGTATCAGAATTACTGATGGGACTGTAAGGCCCTGTGCGCACTTACCGGATTTTGCCGCGGATTTTCCGCGGATTTGCTGCATGTTTCGCTGCAGAAAATGTTCATAACATCTCTGCAGTGAATCACCAGCAAATCCTATGGAGAAAAAAAATGCTGTGCGCACTGGGCGGAATTTGACAGCTGCATGTTTTGCTGTGGGATTCCCGCAGCAAAAACAAGTGCATGTCACTTCTTTTCCGCACATCCCTGCGGGATTTCACTCCATTGACTCCAATGTTAATCATGAAATCCCGCAGGGAATAACGCAGGCAGCAAATTCTGTGCGGTTCACTGCGTTTTCCTGCGTTATTCCCTGCGGTATTTCGCGGTTTACCTCCGGTAATGTACATCGCTTGCCTGCGGTTTTGCAGGGAAGTGATGTCATTACAGGAAGAGGAAGCAAAGCAGAGAGTAAACACAAACACATCACAGACACAGACACATCACAGACATAGACACATAGAACACACATAGAAAGCAAACGGAAATATAGAAAAAAAAGAACGTGGGCTCCGCTGCATATTTACCGTCCAGCCGAGGTAAGCACACAGCGGCGGCCCAGTATTCTCAGGCTGGGGAGGGAGAGGGGCAGGGTTAATGTCCCCCGCCTCACTCCCCCTCCGGCAGCCGAGAATATCAGCCGCAGCTGCCCCGGCACTGTCGCATACATTATGCGTCAGCACCGGCGTGTCCTCGGCTCTTCTTGCCGCCGTGTAGCAGTGGCAGCAAGGTAATACAAGGGGTTAATGTTGGTGGGGGACCACCGCCATTAACTCCAGGCTTGATCATGGCAGCGTCTATGTGACAGCTGACATGATCAACCCGTAAATAAAGTGAAAAAAACACAGACACCGAAAAATCCTTTATTTTAAATAAAACAAACAAGCGTCGTTCACCATTTTATTAACCCCTCCCGCACCAAAGCTCCGGCGTAATCCACAGGTCCTGCGCTGCTTCCATCCAGCCGCGACTGTCGCAGACACAGCGCTGAATGAAAGCAGCAGACAGCAGAGGTAATTACCGGTCATTTCCCACGGCCGGTAATGTGAACTCACTGCCGACCGTGGGAAATGCAGCGATCTGTCATCTATCTATCTATCCCTCTATCTATCCCTCTGTCTGTCTATCTATCTATCCCTCTATCTATTCTTCTGTCTATCTACTATCTCAGAATTAAATGACTTTTTTTTTTTTTTTTCAATGTGCTTTATTGCATTGAATGCAATAAAGCACATCCCAACCTGCACGCGGCAATACCGCGGCAAACCGCATGTGGTTTTCGGGTGCGGTTTCCCGCGGTTTTTTACCGCGGGTGCGGTAATCTTTGAGAGCATGCGGAATTTTCTCAAGAAAATTCCATTTCCCAGTGCGCACATGGCCTAAAAGTCCGGATCCGCGTGGATTCAAACATGCCCAAGTGCCGGACCTGGGCCTGGAATTCTCAGCGAATTCTGGCTAATGATCTGGATCCAGCACTCGGGAAATAAAAAATAAATAAATAACAATAAAGGACAAATAAAGAAAATAAAAATGAAGCAAGCGCTTTTATACTTACCAAGGCTCCGGCGCAGCTGTAACTGCTCCTGCGGCCGCTCATTATTGCTCATCCATATGCACTGCTTTCCCTGCCCACCTGCCATCCTGGCATCTGTGATTGGTTGCAGTCAGACGCACCCCTCAGCCTGTGTGACGGTTTCTGACTGCAACCAATCACAGTCGCACATTGTAATGGCAAACTAATATAAAAACTTTTAGAGGTATTTGGCATATTAGATAGCCATTGTAATACCTGCCCAGCAGCCACGTCACAGCAACCTTTTTTGCTGGGTCCTACTCTATACTGCATCTGTCTGGGCTCCTAAAACCTACATATAAGATCAGCCAGTGACCTTGGAAGTTAAAAACACATGAGGCTATTGGGTAAGGTGGGGGATGGGGTTCAAGGAACGTCTAAAGAGATATATATATATATATATACACATATATATAATTATATATACACACACAACAAAAAGAGAAGACTGGCAGCACCCCCACTAGTGTGAGCCGCACTATCAGCGGTGACGTCACTCAGGCTATTTGCGGTTTATTTTAACACCATGATAGGAACCCACAGACAGAGCCTGTGATTGGTTGCAGGCAGTCGCTGTCACACAGGCTGAGGGGTGTGTCTGACTGCAACCAATCACAGCCGGTGGGGAAGGAAAGCAGTGCATATGGATGAGCAATAATGGGTGGCCCCGGAAGTGGATGGGTAGCCCCGGAAGTGGATGAGCGGCCGCGGAAGCAGTTTACAACCACGCTGGAGCCTCCGTAAGTATCTAGCGCTTGCTCCTATCCCTTCTGCCACCATTTTTAATTGCCTGATTCTGGTCCCCATAGATTTATATGGGGTCTGGCGTCCGGCCAGATAACTGGGACCAATCCTGGGCCAGAACCGCAATTTATTTTTTTATTTTTTTTAACCCTGTTACACAGGGCTGTGGAGTCGGTAAGCCAAACCTTCGACTCCGACTCCTCAAATTCTCTTGCACCGACTCCGACTCCGACTCCGACTCCTACATATATTGCTTATAGTTAGGTGAAAAATTTATTGTAGTACATGAATATGTGTATGTGAACATTAGACATTTAATAATTTTTATGATACAATAATCAAGATATTTGGATAGAACATAAAATATATTTATTGGATACAACTTTAGAACACAAAAAACTGTAATAAATTGTAAATATGTAATACACTATGTAATATACAGTAGATTACATATATATCTTGTGTGTGTATATACACTGTGTATATATATATAATATTACATATTTACAATTTATTAGTTTTTTGTGTTCTAAAGTTGTATCCAATAAATATTTTATGTTCTATCCAAATATCTTGATTATTGTATCATAAAAACAATTAAATGTCTGATGTTCACATTGTACTACAATAAATTTTTCACTTAAATATAAGCATTATACTAAATGTTATTATTTAGTAAAATATTCAGCACATTCTGCATTGCACTCCTGTCCCCAATTTATTATATATTTTAGGAGTCGGAGTCGGTGCATTTTATACCGACTCCAACTCCGATTCCGACTCCACCAAAATGAGCTCCGACTCCACGACTCCGACTCCGACTCCACAGCCCTGCTGTTACACCCACCAGTCCCAGGTATCTGCGAGTCCACCCATCACTAATCAGAAAACAAATGTCATGGCAGCATGTATTCTCCAAACAGTACATAATAGATCATAGTGGATCAACTTACAGTACAGATCAGGCAAAATGTAATAACTCATATACACTATAAATGTTCTATATAATGTAGATGTAGGAGCAAAATGTTGTGTAGTTTTATACGAGAAGACTAATAGTGATATAATCTATATACTGTACATAAGCCATAAAGGTCTTATAGGCCGCTTTTTCCATGGAAATTATATTGAGTTTTCAATGTGCAATGAAATACTACCCTCTAACGCTGCATAGGAATTAACTGTATGTATTCTTAATATTGTGTCTTTGATGCAGGTGCTCTCCGGTTTGCCTTCAACTCACATAAGAACATGCTGGCATGGACACGCAGGGGGTGGTCTTCATACAGACCCAAAGCAAGGGGTGAGAAATTTTGGATATACCAATTATCCTTTAAGCGTACCTACAATTTCACAAGAAAATTATTACTGTATAACCCCTCCCTCACTAAATGTCTGCTTTCTGCCTATGCACAGTGTACACAGAGAGCATACACACACAATATTTGTGTGTGTGTGTATGTGTGTGTATGTATGTATGTATGTATGTATATGTATGTATATATATATATATATATATATATACCCCGTATTTTTCGCTTTATAAGACGCACCGGATTATAAGACGCACCCCCAAATTTGGTGAAGGAATAGAGAATTTTTTTTTAATAAATGGGGTCCGTCTTATAATGCCAGTGTCCGTCTAACAAATCATATAGAGTATATGTCCCTCATAGCCCCCCATCCAAAAATTAGCCCCCTTAATCTGGATATGGCCACCTTATATTGAATATAGCCCCCTCGTGCTGGCACACGTCCCCCAGTGATGCAACATGTCCCCTATTGCTGGCACACGCGGCCCCCTGTGGCTGGCACACGCGGCCCCCTGTGGCTGGCACACGCGGCCCCCTGTGGCTGGCACACGCGGCCCCCTGTGGCTGGCACACGCGGCCCCCTGTGGCTGGCACACGCGGCCCCCTCTGGCTGGCACACAGCACCCTGTGTTAGATATCGCCCCCATGCTGCTGCTTTTAGTAAAATAAACTCTTTCCTTACCTTCTCCAGCACTGTGCTCCCTCGTGTCCCCCTCCTTGGGGTTGAGCTCCGGCCTCCTGCCTGCATTTCCTGGTTCACGGTCCCGGTCATGTGATCGGCACAGCAGAGTGAAATCTTTGCGTGCTTGGTCACAGCACCAGGAGGGAGAACGGGGAGACACGCTGGAGGGGGTAAGTAAAGAGTTTTTTTTTATTTTACTATGGCCCGCAGCATGGGGGCCATATCTAACACAGGGGTGCATGTGCGATCAAAGGGAGTACAGGCAGATATAAAATGCACAGCTCCCCCAGCCCATCGCTGCGGTGCGGTTTCAGCACCACGGTGATGCACAGCGGCTGTGCATATTATATGAGCGGGAGCAGGAGATCAAAGGCTCCTTCCCGCAGCTTCACCAGCCTCCACTAGCCCCCCCCAGCAGCCTCCAGCACCGCTCCAGAGCGGCCCCCACGTCCCCTGGACTCTGCAGTATATAATCCGTATATTCGGTTTATACGACGCACCCCCTACTTTCCCCCAAAATTTGGGGGGAACAAAAGTGCGTCTTATAAAGCGAAAAATACGGTGTGTGTATGTATGTATGTGTGTATATGTATATATGTGTATATATGTATATATGTATATATATGTATATGTATATATATATATATATATATATATATATATATATATATATATATATATATATATTATAATGTTGTTGTGTGTAGTTACCAAGTGTTTGTGTAGGGGCTGTACATGTTCTGGGTGTTGTCTGGGTGTGACGGGGGGTGAGGGCGGTGTTGTATGTGTGTTGCGTTGTTTGTGGAGCGCTGTGTGTCTGTAGCGTTGTGTGTGTGTGTGTGTTGCGCGGTTTGTGTGTGTGTGGTGTGTTTTGGGGGGAGGTATGTTTTGTGCAATGTGTGTGTTGTGCGGTATGTTCGTATATTTGTGTGTGCCGCGGTGTTTGTGTGTTGGGTGTTGTGTGTGTGTGCAGCGTTGTCTGTGTGTGTGGGTGTCTGTGTAGGGCAGTTGTTTGTGGTTCCCAGTGTGTGTGTGTGGTGTGTTGTGCAGTGCGCGCGCGCGTGTGTGTGTGTGTTGGGGGGAGGTGTGCACTTCCCATCGTGCTCCATCCCCCATGCAGCGCACTCCCCATCGTGTTCCATCCCCCATGCAGCGCACTCCCCATCATGCTCCATCCCCTATGCTGCGCACCCCCCATCGTGCTCCATCTCCCATGCTGTGCACTCCCAAACGTGCTCCATCCACCATGCTGCGCACTCCCAAACGTGCTCCATCCACCATGCTGCGCACTCCCAAACGTGCTCCATCCGCCATGCTGCGCACTCCCAAACGTGCTCCATCCGCCATGCTGCGCACTCCCAAACGTGGTCCATCCGCCATGCTGCGCACTCCCAAACGTGCTCCATCCGCCATACTCCACACTCCCCATCGTGCTGCATCCCCCATGCTGCGCACTCCCAAACGTGCTCCATCCGCCATGCTGCACACTCCCAAACGTGCTCCATCCGCCATGCTGCGCACTCCCAAACGTGCTCCATCCGCCATGCTGCGCACTCCCAAACGTGCTCCATCCGCCATGCTGCGCACTCCCAAACGTGCTCCATCCGCCATGCTGCGCACTCCCAAACGTGCTCCATCCGCCATGCTGCGCACTCCCAAACGTGCTCCATCCCCCATGCTGCGCACTCCCAAACGTGCTCCATCCACCATGCTGCGCACTCCCAAACGTGCTCCATCCGCCATGCTGCGCACTCCCAAACGTGCTCCATCCGCCATGCTGCGCACTCCCAAACGTGGTCCATCCGCCATGCTGCGCACTCCCAAACGTGCTCCATCCGCCATACTCCACACTCCCCATCGTGCTGCATCCCCCATGCTGCGCACTCCCAAACGTGCTCCATCCGCCATGCTGCGCACTCCCAAACGTGCTCCATCCGCCATGCTGCGCACTCCCAAACGTGCTCCATCCGCCATGCTGCGCACTCCCAAACGTGCTCTATCCGCCATGCTGCGCACTCCCAAACGTGCTCCATCCCCCATGCTGCGCACCCCCCATCGTGCTCCATCCCCCATGCTGCACCAGCATCAGCCTCTCTACCCGCATCATCAGCCTCTCTGCCCGCAGCATCGGCCTCTCTGCCCGCAGCATCGGCCTCTCTGCCCGCAGCATCGGCCTCTCTGCCCGCAGCATCGGCCTCTCTGCCCGCAGCATCGGCCTCTCTGCCCGCAGCATCGGCCTCTCTGCCCGCAGCATCGGCCTCTCTGCCCGCAGCATCGGCCTCTCTGCCCGCAGCATCGGCCTCTCTGCCCGCAGCATCAGCCTCTCTGCCCGCAGCATCAGCCTCTCTGCCCGCAGCATCAGCCTCTCTCATCCCAGCATCAGCCTTTTCTGTCCCCAGCATCAGCCTCTCTCCTCCCAGCATCAGCCTCTCTCCTCCCAGCATCAGCCTCTCTCCTCCCAGCATCAGCCTCTCTCCTCCCAGCATCAGCCTCTCTCCTCCCAGCATCAGCCTCTCTCTTCCCAGCATCAGCCTCTCTCCTCCCAGCCTACCCCAGCCTCAGCCTCCCCCAGCATCAGCCTCTCTCCTCCCAACATCAGCCTCTCTCCTCCCAGTATCAGCCTCTCTCCTCCCAGCCTACCCCAGCCTCAGCCTCCCCCAGCATCAGCCTCTCTTCGCTCAGCTTCCCCATCCCAGCCTTCCCCAGGATCAGCCTCTCTCCTCCCAGCCTCCTCCAGCACGCCGTGCTCCTCTGCCGACACTCACAGATCCGATCGCATACACACACACACACACACACACACACACACACACACACACACACACTCGCATACACACACACACACACTCGCATACACTCACACACACACGATCGCATACACTCACACACACACGATCGCATACACTCACACACACACGATCGCATACACTCACACACACCCGATCGCATACACTCACACACACCCGATCGCATACACTCACACACACCCGATCGCATACACTCACGCACACCCGATCGCATACACTCACGCACACCCGATCGCATACACTCACGCACACCCGATCGCATACACTCACGCACACACACATTGACGATATCGCACATACGCGCTTATACTCACAACATCCGGAGATACCACATGCTTCTGGCCATGTGATCCTCCGGCAGGTTCTGGAAGCTCACAGCACAGTATCGCCGCCGAGAAGTAAGCGATATCCCAGGATGTTGTGAGTATGTGGATGCGATGTGATGTGTGTGTGAGGTGTGTGTGTGTGTGTGTGTGTGTGTGTGAGAGTGAGTGTGATCTGATGTGTGTGTGTATGTGTGTGTGTGCGGTTATGTGTGTGTGTGTGTATTTTCCGCCGCTGCAGGACCTTGATGCGCTGGTAACTATGCTACCATGGTTACCAGCGCATCTCGTCCCCTGCTCGCACGGGAGCCCACACCAGCATACGCCGGCCAGCCCCAGAAATGCGAGGGTATGTGTCGGCTGGTTTGGCGGCGTACGCTGATGTGGGCTCCCAGGGGTACAGTACTCACCTGGTAGTCGTGGCTCCCTGACCGTGTCGGTTCGGGGAATGCGTGGGGGGGCGGGGCCAGAGCTATCGTGCATTGCGTGAGGGGGGCGGGGCGTGGCCGAGTTGCATATATATATGTGTATAATATATGTGTATATATGTATATGTGTATACTAGAAGGTGGCCCGATTCTACGCATCGGGTATTCTAGATTTTCTGGGTGTGGCGGGGGGTGAGAGCGGTGTTGTATGTGTGTTGCGTGTGTTACGTTGTTTGTGGAGCCCTGTGTGTCTGTAGCGTTGTGTGTGTGTGTGTGTTGCGCGGTTTGTGTGTGTGTGGTGTGTTTTGGGGGGAGGTATGTTTTGTGCAATGTGTGTGTTGTGCGGTATGTGCGTATATTTATGTATGCCGCGGTGTTTGTGTGTTGGGTGTTGTGTGTTGTGTTGTGTGTGTGCGGCGTTGTCTGTGTGTGTGGGTGTCTGTGTATGGCGGTGTTTGTGGTTCCCAGTGTGTGTGTGGTGTGTTGTGTGTGTTGGGGGGAGGTGTGCACCTCCCATCGTGCTCCATCCCCCATGCTGCGCACCCCCCATCGTGCCCCATCCCCATGCTGCGCACCCCCCATCGTGCTCCATCCCCCATGCTGCCCACCCCCCATCGTGCTCCATCCCCTATGCTGCGCACTTCCCATCGTGCTCCATCCCCCATGCTGCGCACTCCCCATCGTGCTCCATCCCCCATGCTGCGCACTCCCCATCGTGCTCCATCCCCCATGCTGCGCACCCCCCATCGTGCCCCATCCCCCATGCTGCGCACCCCCCCCATCGTGCTCCATCCCCCATGCTGCCCACCCCCCATCGTGCTCCATCCCCTATGCTGCGCACTTCCCATCGTGCTCCATCCCCCATGCTGCGCACTCCCCATCGTGCTCCATCCCCCATGCTGCGCACTCCCCATCGTGCTCCATCCCCCATGCTGCGCACTCCCCATCGTGCCCCATCCCCCATGCTGCGCACCCCCCCATCGTGCTCCATCCCCCATGCTGCCCACCCCCCATCGTGCTCCATCCCCTATGCTGCGCAGTCCCCATCGTGCTCCATTCCCGATGCTGCGCACCCCCCATCGTGCTCCATCCCCCATGCTGCGCACTCCCCATCGTGCTCCATCCGCCATGCTGCGCACTCCCCATCGTGCTCCATCCCCCATGCTGCGCACTCCCTATCGTGCTCCATCCCCCATGCTGCGCACTCCCCATGCTGCGCACCCCCCATCGTGCTACATCCCCCATGCTGCGCACCCCATCGTGCTCCATCCACCATGCTATAATAGTTCTCCTATTATACTCAGAGAGGAGTATAATAGGAGGACTATAATAGGAGGAGTAGTCCTGGGGGGAGAGGAGTATAATGCCGGCTCCCTGCACATGTGTACCGGGAGCCGGTGTACGCTGGTAACTATGATACACATCGGGTAACTAAGGGACCTTAGTTACCCGATGTGTATAATGGTTACCAGCGTTCACCGGCTCCGTCACGATCCCAGCATCGCAAGGGTATGTCTGGCGCTGCTGGGATCGTGACGGAGCCGGTGTACACTGGTAACTATGATACACATCGGGTAACTAAGGGACCTTAGTTACCCGATGTGTATAATGGTTACCAGCGTTCACCGGCTCCGTCACGATCCCAGCAGCGCAAGGTTATGTCTGGCGATGTGCGGAGGGCCGGGGCGAGCGGCCAATCCATGAGGAGGGCGGGGCCAGGCCGAGGCGAGCGACCAATCCGTGGGGGAGCGGAGCCGAGGCGAGCGGCCAATCCGTGCGGGGGGGCGGGGCCATGGCGAGCCCAGCGGCCAATCAGCTTTGTGTCACCGTAAGGACACAATTTTGGAGCAAGACAGACAGAATAAGGCAATTATATATATAGACTAGAAGGTGGCCCGATTCTACGCATCGGGTATTCTAGAATTTACGTATTGTGTAGTTCATGTATGATTTTTGTTATATATATATATAGATGTTGTTGTGTGTAGTTACCAAGTGTTTGTGTAGGGCGCTGTACATGTTCTGAGTGTCGCGGGGGGTGAGAGCGGTGTTGTATGTGTGTTGCGTTGTTTGTGGAGCGCTGTGTGTCTGTAGCGTTGTGTGTGTGTGTGTGTGTTGTGCGGTTTGTGTGGGTGTGGTGTGTTTTGGGGGGAGGTATGTTTTGAGCAATGTGTGTGTTGTGCAGTATGTGCGTATATTTGTGTGTGCAGCGTTGTCTGTGTGGGTGTCTGTGTAGGGCGTTGTTTGTGATTCCTAGTGTGTGTGTGTTGTGCAGTGCGCGTGTGTGTGTGTGTTGGGGGGAGGTGTGCACCTCCCATCGTGCTCCACCCGCCATGCTGCGCACTTGCAAACGTGCTCCATCCGCCATGCTGCGCACTCCTAAACGTGCTCCATCCGCCATGCTGCGCACTCCCAAACGTGGTCCATCCGCCATGCTGCGCACTTCTAAACGTGCTCCATCCGCCATGCTGCGCACTCCCAAACGTGCTCCATCCGCCATACTGCGCACTCCCGATCGTGCACCATCCGGCATGCTGCGCACTCCCAAACGTGCTCCATCCGCCATGCTGCGCACTCCCAAACGTGCTCCATCCGCCATGCTGCGCATTCTCAAACGTGCTCCATCCGCCATGCTGCGCACTCCCAAACGTGCTCCAGTGCGCAGTATGGCGGATGGAGCACGTTTGGGAGTGCGCAGCATGGCGGATGGACCACGTTTGGGAGTGCGCAGCATGGCGGATGGACCACGTTTGGGAGTGCGCAGCATGGGGGATGCAGCACGATGGGGAGTGCGCAGTATGGCGGATGGAGCACGTTTGCTCAGCCTCTCTCCTTCCAGCCTCCCTCAGCATCAGCCTCCCCTCCTCAGCCTTCCTGAGGATCAGCCTCTCTCGTCCCAGCCTCCTTCCTCCCAGCCTTCCCATCCCAGCCTCCTTCAGCATCAGCATTCCCCTCTTCCCCATGATCAGCCTCTCTGCTCCCAGCCTCCTCCAGCACGGCCTGGTCCTCTGCCGACACTCACACACCCGATCGCATCCACTCACACACACACCCGATCGCATCCACTCACACACACACCCGATCGCATCCACTCACACACACACCCGATCGCATCCACTCACACACACACCCGATCGCATCCACTCACACACACACCCGATCGCATCCACTCACACACACACCCGATCGCATCAACTCACACACACACCCGATCGCATCCACTGACACACACCCGATCGCATACACTCACACACACCCGATCGCATCCACTCACACACACCCGATCGCATCCACTCACACACACCCGATCGCATCCACTCACACACACAGACACTGACGATATCGCACTTACGCGCTCATACTCACAACATCCGGGGATATCACATGCTTCTGGCCATGTGATCCTCCGTCAGGTCCTGGAAGATCACAACAGCACATTTTCGCCGCCGAGAAGCAAGCGATATCCCAGGATGTTGTGAGTATGTGGATGCGATGTGAGGTGTGTGTGAGGTGTGTGTGAGGTGTGTGTAAGAGTGAGTGTGAGTGTGATCTGATGTGTGTGTATGTTTGTGTGTGTGCGTGTGGATCTTCTGGCGCAGCAGGACCTTGATGGGCTTGATACCAACGTATCCACACCACTCCCACCACTGCCGTGCGAGCGGGGGCCGGGGGGGGGGAGGGGGGGGGGGAGGGAGTACAGTACTCACCTCCGTGACAGCGCTTGTAACCATGCGAGCATGGTTAGCAACGTATCCACACCAGTCCTGTGCGAGCGGGGGCGGGGGCGGGGGCGGGGGGGGGGGGGGGGGGGTGGGCAGGGAGTACCGTACTCACCTCCGTGACAGCCGTGTCAGTTCGAGAAATGCGCGGGAGGAGGGAGGGGGTGGGGCCAGAGCTAACGTGCATTGCGTGAGGGGGGCGTGGCGTGGCCGAATTGCCAATGCCTGCAGGGTGCCGGGGCGAGAGGCCAATCTGTGGGGGGGGGGCGGAGCCTGGGCGAGCGGCTGGCCAATCCGTGTGGGGGCGCAGCCTGGGCGAGCGGCCAATCCGTGTGGGGGGGCGGGGCCATGGCGAGCCCAGCGGCCAATCAGCTTTGTGTCACCGTAAGGACACAATTTTGGAGCATGACAGACAGACAGACAGACAG
Source organism: Anomaloglossus baeobatrachus (assembly GCF_048569485.1). Taxonomy (NCBI): domain Eukaryota; kingdom Metazoa; phylum Chordata; class Amphibia; order Anura; family Aromobatidae; genus Anomaloglossus; species Anomaloglossus baeobatrachus. The sequence goes on from NC_134361.1 coordinate 87,433,801, forward strand.
ACAGACAGACAGAATAAGGCAATTATATATATAGATATGTGTATATGTATATATGCATATATATATGTGTGTGTGTGTGTGTGTGTGTGTTTATATGTATATGTGTGATATATATATGTGTGATATATATATCTGTGTGTGTGTATGTGTATATATATGTATGTATGTGTGTATATATATATAATATGTATATATATATGTATGTATATAATGTATATGTGTGTGTACGATAGATATATTTATATATATATATATGACACTTTGATATAATGTAAAGTAGTCATAGTGCAGCTTGTATAACAGTGTAAATTTGGTGTGCCCTCTAAATAACTCAACACTGTCACAATTTCTCCTGTGCGTCTTGGACGCAATAGGTGACTATTTGCTACACTATAGATTCCGGGAGTGCTGAGCTGTCGGTATGCTGATTGACAGTTTATTTATCCAATCTAGTGCAAGGGCGTGCTGAGCTTTTGATGTTTTTAGTGACCGCTCAGCCATCCAATCTGAGATTGGGAGGTTCTGGGTTTTCCAGGTGTGCTCTATTCTGTTTGATTCCCCGGCTATTTTAATGAGCAGTCGGTCTTAGAACACTGCCAGTCTTAAGGGTACTTTACACACAACGATATCGCTAACGATATATCGTCGGGGTCACGATGTTTGTGGCGCACATCCGGCGCTGTTAGCGATATTGTTGTGTGTGACTTTAAGGAGCGACCATTAACAAACGCAAAAACAGCAAAAATCGTTGACACGTCGCTCCTTTTTGATAATATCGTTGGTGGTGTATGCTGCTGGTTGTTTGTTGTATCTGCGGCAAATTGCTATGTGTGACACCGCAGGAACGACGAACATCTCCTTACCTGCGTTCACCGGCAATGAGGAAGGAAGGAGGTGGGCGGCATGTTTCGGCCGCTCATCTCTGCCCCTCCTCTGCTATTGGGCGGCCGCTTAGTGACGCCGCTGTGACGCCGAACGAACTTCCCCCTTAAAGGAGGGATTGTTCAGTGTCTCCAGCGATGTTGCTAAGCAGGTATGTGCGTCTGACACTGCCGTAGTGAAATTGTTCGCTACGGCAGCGATCACCCCCATGACAAAACAGCGACGTGGGCGGGTGCTATCGCTAGCGATGTCGCAGTGTGTAAAGCACCCTTAAGTCTTCTGCTCAGGTGGCCTCTTGCATCTGTGCTCAGAGACTTAATCTTTTGCTGCCCGACAATTGACTTAGTTTCACCATCCTTTTGCCTTGTCCTCTGCTCTGCTACCTTCCAGGTATTCTGATTCCGGTCTGTGACCTGACTATGCATCTAGCTATAACCTCTTAAAAGGACTCTGTCATCACCGTGACTGTTCAATCCAAGTACAGGCGTTTTCGCATCATGGCGGGGCTAATCATTTAAATACACCTTCCCACCTGCTTGTTTTCTCTCAAGCTCTCAGTCTTTACCCTTCCCTCTTCTTTGTCGGACAGCTCAAGCTTCATAGGGACAGAGAAGGGCAGAGATAGCTGGAAAACAAGCCGGTGGGAAGGTGCATCTAAATGATTAGCCGCCCCATAATGCATGAACGCCTGTATTTAGTTAGAACAGTCATTCCTTGCTGACAGTCCCTTTAATTATGATGTGCTCTCCTGGTATCTGACCCTGGAGTGTTTTACTATCCTGCCTCATGACTTATCCATGTAGTGACTAGCGTCACAAACATCCAGCCTGTGTTGTCAAAACCGCTGGCAATAGAAGTGAGTACAACCCTAAGTGAAACTGGCCAAATTGTGTCCAAAGCGGCAGTGTTTTGTGTGGCCACCATTATTTTTAGGTACCTTATTTTTATGACCTGAGTAGTCTCGAAAGCTTGCTATTTATTACCATCTTTTCCATTAACCATTAAAAGGTATCAACCAATGAGGACTCTCAATTCTTTTAAACAATTTTTTTATAGGAATACAGTGATCGTCCTGGAGGTGTGAATGGGGTCATTATCATGCTGGAATTCTGCCCTGCGGCCCAGTTTCTAATGGGAGGGGATCATGCTCTGCTTCAGTATGTTTCAGTACATATTGACATTCATGGTTCCCTCAATAAACTGTAGATCCCCACAGCCGGCAGCACTCCTGCAGCCCCGAACCATGACACTCCCACCACCATGCTTGACAAAGGCAGGATACACTTGTCTTTGTACTCTTCACTTGGTTGAGGTCACACACGCTTGACACCATCTGAACTAAATAAGTTTATCTTGTTCTCATCAGACCACAGGACGGTTCTAGTAATCCATGTCCTTAATCTGCTTGTCTTCAGCAAACTGTTTGCGAACTTTCTTGATAATATAAAGAAACTCAAAAAACAAAGGGTGCTAATAGGGTACTAATGTTGAGAGAACGTTACAGAGAACATCAGATCTGCTCACCTGATACAGTTATGAAATAGTCACAACTGCTATTGAAGTCGTATAATTTATGGCTGCAGCATGCACCACGAGGAGTTAGCATCAAATAATAAAACAGAAGTGGGCTCCCGCGCTGTTGTAAGGAAGCAGTCAGCAGTACTGGTCAATTCATGATTTTATTACGCGTTTCAGAGGTCAAGTCTCCTTCTTCTGGTAAATTACACGTGTACCTGTGTGATTTATCTGAAGAAGGCGACATGATCTCTGACACGTGTACGACAGCGCGGGAGTCCACTTCTATTTTTTTGTTTGCGGACTTTCCTATGCATCATCTTTTGAAGAGGCTTCCTTCTGGGACGACAGCCATGCAGACCAATTTGATGCGGTGTGCGGCGTATGATCTGAGCACTGACAGGCTGACCCCACACCCCTGTAACCTCTGCAGCAATGCTGGCAGCACTCACATGTCTGTTTTGAAAAGACAACCTCTGGGTATGATGCTGAGCATGTGCACTTAGCTTCTTTGGTCGACCATGATGAGGACTGTTGTGCGTGAAATCTGTCTTGTTAACCGCTGTATGGTCTTGGCCATCATGCTGCAGCTCAGTTTCAGGGTGCAGACAACCTTCTTATAACCTGGTCCATCTTTATGTAGAGCAACAATTCTTTTTTTCAGATTCCCAGAGAATGCTTTGCCATGAGGAGCCATGTTGATCTTCTAGTGACCAGTCTGAGAGAGTGTGTGAGTGATAGCACCAAATATAACACACCTGCTCCCCATTCACACCTGAGACATTGTAACACTGAGTCACACGACACCAGGAATGACTAATTTGGCACAATTTGGGCATTCTCACTTAGGGGTGTACTCACTTTTGTTGCCAGCGGATTAGTCATTAATGTCTGGCTGAGTTATTTAAAACACATATTAAATTTACAGTTATACAAGCTTTACACTGACTACTTTACTTTGTATCAAAGTGTTATATCTTCAGTGTAGTACCATGAAAAGATAGAATAAAATATTTACAAAAATGTGTGAGGTGTACTCACTTTTGTGATATACCTTTATAATGCCAATATACTTTTCCCTTGGTGATAAAATAATTAGAACATGTAAATAAAACCCCCCTTAACCAAAGAGGGAGTCGACGCACCCTATATCAAAATTCTGAGCATATAATATTGATAGAAATCTACTGTATTTATATGTGCATGTCTGATATATCCTTAACAAAGTAGAGGAATATAGAAGATAGACGTAATATTGTGTCTCTTTGAAGCCTCAGTGCCTGAAGAGCACATTACGAAGCTTACTTTGTCCAAAGTAGTACAACATATATATAAAGGCCCCGTTACACGCAGCGACATCGCTAACGAAATATCGCTGGAGTCACGGAGTTCGTGACTCACATCCGGCCTCGTTAGCGACGTGGTTGCATGGTTGCATGTGACACCTACGAGCCACTGCTAACAATCAAAAATACTCACCTAATCGTTGATACGTCGTTATTTTCAAAATATCGTTGCTGGTGCTGGACGCAGGTTGTTCGTCGTTCCTGAGGCAGCACACATCGCTATGTGTGACACCCCGGGAACGATTAACAACAGCGTTCCTGCATCCTCCAGGAACGAGGTGTCGTTAATGCGGCTGATCTCCGCCCCTCCGCTTCTATTGGTGGCCTGCTGTGTGACATCGCTGTGATGGCGCACGAACCTCCCCCATAAAAAAGAGGTTGTTCGCCGCCCACAGTGACGTCGCTAGGAAGATAGGTCCGTTTTACGCCTCCTAGCGATATTGTTCGCCACGGGCAACGATTTGCCCGTGACGCACAAACGACGGGGGCGGGTGCTTTCACGAGCAACATCGCTAGCGATGTCGCTGCGTGTAAAGCAGCCTTTAAGGGGAAAATTGGATGACAAATATATCAGACTCTCTGAATGAGCCCCGAGGATATTGGTCCATATGACATATCTTATCAACCTGGTCAGGACAACCTCTGTGTGTGTAGAGAACTTTTTTTTATAAAGCAAGTGAAAGCTGTATTGCTGGTTTACAATCAAAAACAGTAGGAATTCTTTGGGACATCAAAAATCTGGCCACCTATTTTCTAGCAGTAAACCGTGTCTTGGTCAAAAATGTTCTATCTGCTGTGATCGGACAATCACAGTCTGGACCTATAAACAGAAGACAAGACCTTGGGTCATCTGTGATGGGTATTCCCATCTCGTCATGTAGAAATGTAATGCCTTTTGGAGAGAATTAATAGCCCCTGAGCTCTGAGCAGTCCCATTAAAAGATGGAAAAGGTTCCTGGAGTCCTGTGGCACTTGGGACACAGGTCTGAAGTTTGCGGCTAGAACCTGTGAAGCCAGGAGGTGGTAAGATCGGTGGAGGATATGAAATTGTGTGGCCCTTTCAAAGTAATGGAGGGTCGTATCCATAGCAAACTCCCACTGCTCATCCGATACGGCTCCAATATGTTTCACCTATTGCTTGTCTGTGCATATGCTGGTTTAGTGATCCTGTCTAACGAGAAAAATGGAAATACGCCTGATAGCCAGGTGACGTGAAACCATCTTAGCTATGGAGAAGTCTTCTAAACTAGATGTGGTGCTGTGGAACTGGATCAGGTTAGAGCTAGAGAAAACAAAGTAGGAGATTAATAGGGAAATTTAATTCCTTTTTTAGGACTTGTGTTAACCCCCTGTATATACTAATTTCAATCCCTCCCAATTACTGGCGGTTCTGAGGATCTGTTTACCATATAGGCCAGACGTTTTCCACAGCTATCACCCTTTTCAAAGAATTCCTGTCTCATATGGAAAGACCTAGTCTGTCCCCAATGTCACAGCAGTAGGGAATAGGCCTGAGTGGCAGAGCGCCGCTGGGATATAGTGTCTGCAGAAGGCTTTTGGAGGTACTGGAGCTTCCATGCCAATGTAGTAGCATACTCTTCCTTTTTGGATACATGTACTCTTTCCAAATCCCTTACAGCCATGGCAAAAATTCCCCAAGCAAATGACCTAAAGGCATCCCATACCTGCAAAATTGAGGCTTCCCTAGTGTTTTTAGGGAAATAGGAGATCCCCTCACCCAAGAAGTAGAGAGCTTGGGAAAAGCAGAAGTGGTTCATGCGCCAGAGAGGTTTTGCTGCATTTAGTTTTCTGGGACTCAACTAAAAAGTGGCATACATTTTTCAGCAATTTCCAGCAGTCCCTTAGATAATAAAGTGTAGGCTGAGCATGCTCTCCTGCTCCATTCAAGAATTAGTTCTGCAGTGCTCCATTCTCAGGTTCTTTGGGGGTCCCAGCAGTTGACCTTTTACAGTACAAACCAAACGTTTGGACACACCTTCTCATCTCTAGAACATCTATAAAGAGGAGACTTTGTGCAGCCTTCATGATAAAATAGTTGCTAGGAAACCCCTGCTAAGGACAGGCATCAAGCAGAAGAGACTTGTTTGGGCTAAAGAACACAAGGAATGGACAATAGACCAGTGGAAATCTGTGCTTTGATCTGATGAGTCCAAATTTGAGATCTTTGGATCCAACCACCGTGTCTTTGTAGAAAACGTGAACGGATGGACTCTACATGCCTGGTTCCCACCGTGAAGCATGGAGGAGGAGGTGTGATGGTGTGGGGGTGCTTTGCTGGTGACACTGTTGGGGATTTATTCAAAAGTGAAGGCATACAGAACCAGCATGGCTACCACAGCATCTTGCAGCGGCGTGCTATTCCATCCGGTTTGCGTTTAGTTGGACCATCATTTATTTTTCAACAGGACAATGACCCCAAACACACCTCCAGACTGTGTAAGGGCTATGTGACTAAGAAGGAGAGTGATGGGGTGCTACGCCAGATGACCTGACCTCCACAGTCACCAGACCTGAACCCAACCAAGATGGTTTGGGGTGAGCTGGACCGCAGAGTGAAGGCAAAAGGGCCAACAAGTGCTAAGCATCTCTGGGAACTCCTTCAAGACTGTTGGAAGACCATTTCTGGTGACGACCTCTTAAAGCTCATCAAGAGTGTGCAAAGCAGTAATCAAAGCAAAAGGTGGCTACTTTGAAGAACCTAGAATATAAGACATATTTTCAGTTGTTTCACACTTATTTAAGTATTTCATTCCACATGTTTTAATTCATAGTTTTGATGCCTTCAATGTAAATCTACAATTTTCAGAGTCCTGAAAATAAAGAAAACTCTTTGAATGAGAAGGTGTGTCCAAACTTTTGTTCTGTACTGTATATCTTACTATTTAGGGAATTGGCCTTTAAATCACCACACCACTTCGTTTACAGTACTGGAGTGGTGCTTTAAATGTAAGTTCCCTGCCCCCATTCTTATACTCGCTCTCCAGCGTTTTCATCTTTTCAGCGTTGCTCCAGTCCTGCAGCATCATCTTGTGCCCGTAACGTCTGGCTGGCCGAAAGTCAGAAATTACGTCACAATCTCACAATGCAAGTCAGAATGAGGCTCTCATAGACTTGTATGGAGTTGTGACTTCCGGCGTGTTAAATGAAACACTTGAGCTGCCGGCAGGTCACAAATTGCTAGACCAACCGAAGTGGCCGCAATAGTAGATTCAACCCCCAAATGGTGAGTATAGGACTAAGGGCAGGGGACTTACATTTAAAGCACCACTCCAGCCGTGTAATACAAGAAAACCGCTGGAGTGGTGCTTTAATAATTTTTACTGCAATCCCTTAGAAGTGAGTGGAGCTGTGGTCACCCTTCAAACCGAGGACTTTGGGACCTCCAACAATCCTACATGTATTACTTATCCTGTGTATAGGTGATACAGTGATTTAGTGGAGCAGCCCTTTTAAGATGATGGATGTATTGTATATGTCACTCAACTTTGGAGTAATTTGCTCCTCTGCACAGACATACGCCTCAGTCCTGTCCTTTTCAGGAGTGTATGTACTGTGTTACCTGGTAGGAAAGTGCGGTGATCAGACTGAGTCCAATCATCCCCCTTCCACTTGGTAGTAGTAGTAGTAGGTACCGGTACCGTCCATGAGCGAGGCCCTTTAGTGTGTCCTGCGGTATAAGCAGGCGGAGAGCCTACACCGTGCAGACTGTAACATCTATTGCACAAGATTGTCTGCTCTTTTTTTTCCTTTTCCTAATCACAGTCTTGACTTAGCCTGACTAGCCCGTAGCAACATATAATTACACAGATTCTCTCTGTATAGGCCTCCTTTATACCGGCCCAGCATCCCTTCCACTTCTAGCTCTCCATGTTTCTCATAGACCTGATGCCTACTGTGCAGCGATACAATAAAGCCATTTATGCATATCTTCGCTCTCTAGCCTTCCATGAGAAGATGGATTTGTAGCTGGAGAGCTGTCACTTTGCTCTTCTGCTTTTTCTTTTTCCCACCAGGTACAGATGAGCATAAATACCTTATTTTTTCAGTGCTATAATTTTTATTTTTTTCTAATTTTTCGGCTGGTGTCTTATCTCTAAAAAGTCAGAGTATTTCTGTCTCCTATGTCATCCAGGGCAGCAGCTTTTCATTTATTGCGTAGAAGTGAAAATTTGCTCCCCCACCGTAGGAAATGATTGGCATCGTTGTTGTACATATTACCGTGTTTCCCCCGAAAATAAGACCCTGGCTTATGTTATTTATTTGCCCCAAAAAATGCTGTAGAGTGTTTTTTCAGGGTAGGGTTTATTTTCGTGGAAACCAGGGCTGTGGAGTCGGAGTCGTGGAGTCGGAGTTCATTTTGGTGGAGTCGGAGTCGGTATAAAATGCACCGACTCCGACTCCTAAAATATATAATAAATTGGGGACAGGAGTGCAATGCAGAATGTGCTGAATATTTTACTAAATAATAACATTTAGTATAATGCTTATATTTAAGTGAAAAATTTATTGTAGTACAATGTGAACATCAGACATGTAATTGTTTTTATGATACAATAATCAAGATATTTGGATAGAACATAAAATATTTATTGGAATACAACTTTAGAACACAAAAAACTAATAAATTGTAAATATGTAATATATATATATATATACAGTGTATATACACACACAAGATATATATGTAATCTACTGTATATTACATAGTGTATGACATATTTACAATTTATTACAGTTTTTTGTGTTCTAAAGTTGTATTCCAATAAATATATTTTATGTTCTATCCAAATATCTTGATTATTGTATCATAACAATTATTAAATGTCTGATGTTCACATACACATATTCATGTACTACAATACAATATATAGTTTTTCACCTAACTATAAGCAATATATGTAGGAGTCGGAGCCGGAGTCGGAGTCGGTGCAAGAGAATTTGAGGAGTCGGAGTCGAAGGTTTGGCTTACCGACTCCACAGCCCTGGTGGAAACACAGGGATGGAGGTAAGTTTACCCCCAAAAAAGGGCAGAAACTCCCTCCTCACCCCAAGAGAATCATACTTGCCGGACATTTGCATCGCTCCCAGGTCCTCCCCGGGAAGCTCCGTGTAGGTCCTTGTCTTCTCCATAGTGGTCCTGCCCTGCTTCCGGCCAGCCAGCACTCACACACCATCACATAAGCAAACACACTCTCACCTACATATATATATATACACACACACACACACATATACACATCTGGTGATCCTGCACTGCTTCCGGCAGACAAGGGGACTTTGAACGCTATGGATGTATGGACCTGTGGTGGAGCGAATCAAAGACCTCTGGTGTAACACATTGATGTGTTCCACCGTAGGTCCTCCATGCGTTCCACTGCAGGTTCTTGCGTTCCACAGTGTCCGAGGTCACCAGAGCAGTACGGTATCTCTGTGTGTGTCCCACCGCAGGTCCTCGATGCTTTCCACCGCAGGTTCTCGCGTTCCACAGTGTTTGAGGTTACCAGAGCAGTGCGGTGTGTGTGTGTGTATCCCACCGCAGGTCCTCGATGCTTTCCACTGCAGGTTCTCGCGTTCCACAGTGTCCTGGTCTGGTGAGTATGATTGCGGGGTCTGTCATCTTTCTTTTGGGGGTGTCTGTTTTCTATAATGAAGTGTCCTGCTGCATTCTTTAACTTTTTTAGCTCCTTGGACACTTCATTATTGAACTGGAAATAGGGCTTATTTTCGGGGTAGGGCTTATATTTAAGCCTTACTACAAAAAGGCAGAAACTTCCTGCTGGGGCTTATTCTCGAGGAAACACGGTAGTTTAGCAATTGTATAGAAAATGGGCTGTAGGCGTTTCCAACAAAACCTTTATGCTTTATTATTCAGAATTTTTTTATGTTTTTTTTAAATAGTAAGGCCCATCATTGGAATTAAAGAGTAACTCATGGCTTTTTATTTTTCATAGAATATAGCCATAGTAGTGCAGCCTAGTGCCAGGCGCTGCCTAGGACTGACAAATAACCAGTTAAAAACGTTTTCACTTGCCCATTTGTTAATTATTGGACTGCAGGTCGATAGCTAGTCTGTAGTCTGATCAGCTTTGGACGTTAGAGAAACACGGCCACATGGTGTCCATTGTCCTAAAAGATTTTCAGTGATGGTTCAGATGTGCAGTCATAGAGTCATAGACTTAAGGCCCCTTTACACACTGAGACTTTCTAGCGATCCCACCAGCGATCCCAACCTGGCCGGAATCGCTACAAAGTCTCTGGTGAGTCGCTGGTGAGCTGTCAAACAGGCAAACCTGGCCAACGACGCAGCAGCGGTCCGGACCTGCAGAACGACCTCGCTAGTCATTGGGGACGTTGTAAAGCAGCTTTTTGAAAAGGAAGTCACTGTAAAGGCCCCTTTACACACTGAGACTTTCTAGCGATCATGCTGCACAGCGGGAAACAAAGGACCAAAGAATGGTCCTGAACGATTTGTAGTGATCAGCAACTTCACAGCAGGGGCCAGGTCGCTGATGCGTGTCACACACTGCAATGTCGCTGGGGAGGTCGCTATTACGTCACAAAACCGGTGACGTTACAGCGATGTATTTGCGATGTTGCAGTGTGTAAAGGGGCCTTTATCTGCAGTCTGCAGCTTCATTTCTGGTCTAGGACCCAGCCCTCACAGCTTCATCGATGAAAAAGTAATACAAGTTACAAGACTCAGAAAATGGTGACACAAACCATCACTTTACAAAGTGTTATTTTCTAGCACTATAATATATTGTACTTCTCTTAAAGGGACTCTGTCACCAGGTTTTTGCCACCTAATCTCAGAGCAGCATGATGAAGGAAGAGACCCTGATTCCAGCAATGTGTCACTTATTGGGCTGCATAGTGTAGCTTTAAGTTCCCCATTATACTCAGTACTCCGAGTTGCACCCATCCGAGCGTCTGACTGTTCATTCAAAGTACCAAGCATGGTAGTGCTCGCTCATCACTAGTAATGACTGCTCAATCTGGAAGATGGAGCACAATCCTGATAATGTGTCTGTTACACACTGTCAGGATTTGGCAATCTGCAGTAAAAATAAAGGCACTGCAGAAATGTTATGTTTAGCGCAGAAAACCCCCTTTAAGCATAGCAGTAGATTTATCTTTGCCTTACCAACCAGGTAGAACTATAGATATAGGGTGCACCCTTCACTTGGGGTGTTTCTACAGCCCCCCGCCTTCTTCATATATACATAAGTTGTCACCTCCTGACTCCTTAGTCAGGGTTTCTCCTTTAAATTGGCTGTACATTGTGAAGAACTCTTTTGGGAACCTCCACGTTTAGCCTTTAAATATAGTCTTGTGCTCTATAGCTTAATGGACTCATAATGCATGATTACACAACTTCAGAGCCAGCCCTGTTAAATGAAGTGGTGACATTTTACGCGCAATTAGGCAAGCTAGAGCAATTCTCCCGCTCTTAGCTGGGAGTTCACTCAGCCTGCGCTGAAAGTATTCCAGTGTATATTGCCGATTATTTATGAAGAGATCAGCGCCTTTTTATCACCAATCATTAGTCCTGCAAGTGAAGACAAGGGCGCGCAGCAGGCAGTGCTGGAATGATGGTTTTGCTTGGTCACCATCACGTTGGTGGTGTTGACAAAGCAAGAGGGAAATGATCCTAGTCCAGGAACTATTGATCATACTGTTGATAGTGTAGGCTACGTTATAACATATCTGCAGGGCACTGTATGGCTTCTACGTAGTCATCCGAGAGTCTACCATGGAGCCATATGACGTTCGATGATAACCAATGCAAATTAGCTCTCCTCCAGAAGGGAGAAAGCTCCTAATAGAGGCTCCACTAGAAGGCAATGTTCAGTCTTGTCTTAAGACTAGCCAGACCCAGGTCTTGGACCACAAATGAGGCTTAAGACTGCAGAAAAATCTCTGCCCGCAAACCTGAACCATCATTGAAAATAATCTTTTTCTACAAAAATAAATCACAAAAAGTAACACGGGCTGATTTCACATCAATTTATTGGTGATTTATGTGTATTAGAAACCTGTGCACTGGACCAGAATACAAAGATGGCAAGATCATAGTTATGACATGCAAGCCCCGATACATAAACCAAAAGCTAGGGGCACAGTAAATTAATGGCACCAAAAATAATTGGCATGCCATGTTCTGCTCTGCACTCGCTAGGTGTCATGGCGGCGTCGGACACTGCAGAGTCTGACAGGGAACCTCTGAGGTCTCTTAGTTGTTTAGCCAGATCCGAGCATCGGCTGTTTCGTGTTCACTGCTCATCAGTCCAGCAGAAGTTAATTCCTACTGGCTTGTGAACTGCTGCTAGGAGCTCAGGTTGCTAATGATCACTCATAGCTGGCTCCACCTTTTTATAAGGTGCTGGATCTGATTCCTTACCGTCGATTATAGCTCCAGCAATTCCGGTCTTTAGCTTATGAATCCAGTTTCTGGTGATCAGTTGTATGATATCCTGTGTGGTGTGGAATTATCCCTGTTGTCTGTTTATTTCCTCCCTGTATCTTATTTCCTCCCTGTGCACGTGTGGTCTCTCCCCTGTGTTTGATTGCAGTGTGTTTTGATTCTCCCCTGTCTGCGCTATTTGTGGGGTTTGTTACTTCAGTCCTGGCCCTCCCCTGGGGGTAGGGGAGGAGGGGGTGTTAGACCAGGGTATGGACGGGAGTTAGGGTCACACTGGCGGTCCAGACCTCTCCACCATTGGGCGTACCTCTGGGATAAGCATCCCCAGTCTGAGAGACAGTTATACATCCCTCCACAGTTAATCATCACAACTGTGACAATATTCCAACATCCATGGCATGGTGGAAAAAAATGTATGTATGTAGGAAAAGTTACAGGGTTTTGCAGGGAGGGGAGATGACTTCTTAAAATAAGAGCTTTAATGTTTTATATTGTGCTGAAAGAGCTTTTATGTATTCCATGAACATATGTAAACCTATTGGCCTCATTATGGCCGGCTGCATTGTACACCAGTCTTAATGAGGGAAGAGCAGGAATAAAATGCACTACTTCATGAATTCGGTGCATCTGATCAGTGGCGTGCACCTCGCCAAAAGTTTCACTCCAGTCAGGGACTAAAGTAATATTCCTAGCATACTAAACCTTGCACCTTTTCGTGAATTTGACTCCTCGTGCCGCCTCTACTCTTCACCTGTTTTGATAGAGCTCCTCGAAATTGGCGTGAAAATGGCAAAAGTGGCTTGTTATCCAGGTTAGACATTGTATTCTCACATTAGTGGTCCCTGTATGACATCCGGAGATGATGGTTCTGGTGAGCGGCCGGTTGTCTTATATACTTCTGGATTGTGTTCTGTGTATGGTAAGTGTGCTATAAAGATGTTTGATAGCCATGATATTCTTTACTCTGTAGAGAAACCTATGTCCTGCATCGTGTCTTTTATATGTTTTCTTTTTTTTTTTTTTCCATTAGCTAAAGGAAGTGGATTCAAAGAAAATCTTGAAAGCTATGTTTTCCTATGTGTGGCCCAAAGACCGGCCTGATTTACGAGCAAGAGTTGCCATCTCCCTCGGGCTTTTAGCAGGTGCAAAGGTAAGAAAGCGTGTGGCCTTTATCCCGAAAACCATTAATCAGGTCCTCTGGGAGGCTGGAATAAGTGTCGGTTTGGGGGAGGAGGTGACCCTTGTGGGTCAAACTTTTTTTATTTTTAACGCTTTCAGTGGCACAATATTTTTTTTCAGTATCTGAGATCTTGTTTTGTTTTACAAGATTGGAATTGTAGTGTAAAATGCTTGCAATACCTAGCCAGACAGACATTACTACCACTATTATCCTCTAGTGCTCACTTCCCTGGTCATGAAGGCCTACTGAAGAGCAGTGTCCTGATAATTAATTTCGTGAAGGATATCCTTAGATATTAAAATATATTGATCATAAATCCTCCCTCGATAGAGTACATTATTGAGTATTGATGTCCAAAAATTATTACCAGGAACGACTGTAAATATGCTTAGTACATATACAGTGCTCAACATAAATGAGTACACCCCATTTGAAAAGTAACATTTTAATTAATATATCACGGAGTACAAGAACACTTTTCAAAATTTGGACATAGTTTGATTGAATGTTTTTCACACAAAACATGAAGGGTTAATAATATAACTTTCATTTCAAAATCTTCAGTTTTTCTTAGAGGTGGTCCACTACAAAATATAGTGGCCACATCGGTGTAAGGCCCCCTTCACACGTCAGTGAAAAATTCAGACATTTTTCACTGATGTGTTAAAAACGCTTATGTCCCTTCGTGTGCTGTTATTCTCGGCACACGTAGGTTCTCCATGTGCTACTCGTGATCCATGATCAGTGATAGCACATGAAAATCAGGCAGTTATGCTGACCTGTCCTTGCTCCCGCTGTCCATGGTGCTGAAGGCTCCCGGATGCTGTGTCCGGCCGCTGTGTCTTTCACCACTGCAGTTACTTCCGGTTCGGCTGTGCAGTGCATATGCATGAGAATAATTAGCCGGCCTGGAAGCAGGAGAGAGCAGCAGCTGAACACAGCGTCGCTGGAGATGGCGAGTATAAAAAGCCTTTTATTTTCAATGTATGGTTTTTTTTCTCTGGTACGTGTTTCACGGATCAGACCATAGTGTGGTCCATGGGACATCAGTATTGCCAGAAAACAACGGACATGTCTCCGTGCGGAAATCATGGACACACGTGTACGCCGCACAGAAACACGTCATTCAAAAATATCACTGATGTTTGCGCAGACCCATTGATTTTAATGGGTCTGTGTATGTCCGTGATGATTCTGGTACATATAAAAACTAGCACATACGTACCAGAATTACTGACGTGTGAAGGGGACCTAAAGCTGAGAGAGAAGGCTTTTTTTTTTTTTTTAAATATCTTCTTTTTCCAATTGTCATGTCAACTTCTGGGTTTGGAAGTTGACCCAACATCACCGAGGCCGGAGCCAGACTCCGAGTGATAGGGCTGTGGGCAGAGTTTCACTGCAGATTACAGCCCAACATTGTGCCTAGTATTTTGTATGACCTCCATGATTTTAAGGACTGCACAAAGTCGTCTTAGCGTGGAATGAACAAGTTGGCGACATACTGCAACATTGATCTTTTTACATTATTCAAAAACAGCCTCTTTTAAAGTCTAGATGATGGATGGAGAGTGATGGCAACTTTTCTCTTCTGAATTCGCCATATATGTTTAATCGGGTTCATTCCAGGACATACATTTGGCCACTGAATCACTTTCACCCTATTTTTCTTCAGTAATGCAGCAGAAGCCTTAGATGTGTGTTTTGGGTCATTGTCATGTTGGGAAAGTGCACATCTACCAAGGGCACTGAGTGATGGTAGCATCTTCTATTTCAATACAGAGCAGTACTTCTGTGAATTCATGATACGATCAATGAAATCTAGCTCACCGGCACCAGCACATCATGCAGCCGCACATAAGGACACTGCCACCACCATGTTTCACTGCAGGCACCATGCATTTTTCTAAATGCATGCTGCCTGCAGTGAAATATGATTAGCCAGCAAACTAACAAAACATACCAGTACAGACCATACAGTACACACCATACAGTGCAGACCAAAAGTTTGGACACACCTTCTCATTCAAAGCGTTTTCTTTATTTTCATGACTCTGAAAATTGTAGATGCACATTGAAGGCATCAAAACTATGAATTAACACATGTGAAATGAAATGAAAAAAAAAGTGTGAAACTGAAAATATGTCTTATATTCTAGGTTCTTCAAAGTAGCCACCTTTTGCTTTGATTACTGCTTTGCACACTCTTGGCATTATCTTGATGAGCTTCAAGAGGTAGTCACCGGAAATGGTCTGTCCTCCAACAGACTTGAAGGAGTTCCCAGAGATGCTTAGCACTTGTTGGCCCTTATGCCTTCTCTCTGCGGTCCAGCTCACCCCAAACCATCTCAATTGGGTTCAGGTCTGGAGACTGTGGAGGCCAGGTCATCTGGCGTAGCACCCAATCACTCTCCTTCTTAGTCAAATAACCCTTCTACAGCCTGGAGGTGTGTTTGGGGTCATTGTCCTGTTGAAAAATAAATGATGGTCCAACTAAACGCAAACCGGATGGAATACCATGCCGCTGCAAGATGCTGTGGTAGCCATGCTGGTTCAGTATGCCTTCAGTTTTTAATAAATCCTCAGCAGTGTCACCAGCAAAGTACCCCCACACCATCACACCTCCTCCTCCATGCTTCACGGTAGGAACCAGGCATGTAGAGTCCATCCGTTCACCTTTTCTGCGTCGCACAAAGACACGGTGGTTGGATCCAAAGATCTCAAATTTGGACTCATCAGATCAAAGCACAGATTTTCACTGGTCTAATGTCCATTCCTTGTGTTCTTAAAGTTGGGTTCACACATAGCGACAGCGACGTCGCTGTTACGTCACCATTTTCTGTGACGCAACAGCGACTTTGTAAGTCGCTGTTATGATCGCTGCTTAGCTGTCAAACACAGCAGACGCAGCAGCGATCATAACGACACGCGTCGCTGTGCTACATGTGCAGAGAGCAGGGAGCCGCGCACACTGCTTAGCGCTGGCTTCCTGCACTCCTATCTACAGTACACATCTGGTTAATTATCCGATGTGTACTGCAGCTACATGTGCAGAGAGCAGGGAGCCGGCTCTGGCAGCGAGAGCGGCAGACGCTGGTAACGAAGGTAAATATCGGGTAACCAGGGAAAGGTCTTCCCTTGGTTACCCGATGTTTACACTGGTTACAACTTACCGCAGCTGCCAGACACCAGCTCCTGCTCCCTGCTCGCTTCATTTCGTCGCTCTCTCGCTGTCACACACAGTGATGTGTGCGTCACAGCGGGAAAGCGACAACCAAAAAATGAAGCTGGACATTCAGCAACGAGCGGCGACCTCACAGCAGGGGCCAGCTCGTTGCTGGATGTCACACACAGCGATGAGACGTCGCTGCTACGTCACAGAAAATGGTGTCGTAGCAGCGACATCGTTGTCGTGTCACACCTTTAGCCCAAACAAGTCTCTTCTGCTTGTTGCTTGTGTGACGACATGGACACTCACTGCCGAGCATGGGTTAAAGTTTTTTAACATTCAACCAGACATGAAGACAGTTTGTTTTATAGATGGGGGATAATCCCTCATTGTTCTACAAGACTCTTGGGAGTTTAGTATTGAAGTTTTTGTTGACGCATGTAATTGTTTTGGCCACTGAAGGCCAGACACCCAGATAACTCAATTATGCGAACTTCCCATTGTATTACTAAGTGAATTGCTAGATGTGATGTAATTTACCTGTCTCACCCTTGTCTCTGGATATTTGAATACAGCTTGAAATTCATCCAATAAGAGAAGCAACCTTGTACAACCAATCCGATAAGGGCACAGTATATCCGAAGGGAAGGCTATGGGTATAAAAAGTGACTTCTTTAAGTCACCAGTTGTTGATGGAGGTTGCATGATCCAGTCTAAGCTCTTAGTAGCTGGCTAGGGGGTCAGAACCAGGATGCCTTGTGGACTCGTTCTAGGGACTTTGGCTCCGACTAGAGGATCAGTTGGCTACATGGCTTCAATCTAGGGACTTCGATTCCGATTGGAGACCATATCCACTGTCTAGAGATTTTGACTCCGGCTGCCAGGATTATATCATCACACCAGAGACTACTTAAGGAAGAAACCCAGGTTGGGACAATTTGGTCACCTGGCTACAGACTTTGCAGACCTCAGCCAGCTTCCTAAATCTGGCGTTATTCCAGTCTCGGTGGGTGCCCACCGAAAGCGGGGTGCTGCTGGATTGGAGAAAGTAGCCCTGGAAGCTCTGAGGCACGGACCTTCTAATCCCTGGTGAGACAGCGAAAGGGTGAGACTCTGTTGCCTGTTACATTTGTGTGTTTTGCAGGTTATGTACTATGTGCCGTTAATTGCTTGGGGATCCAATAAAGTCTTAATATTGTGATTTCCTCACCCTGTGTTGTCTGAGTAGTGTTCCGCCCACGGTTAAGGAGGTCGGCGTTCAGTTGGGATGAGCCCTGGGCCACCCTGTCTTTCTAAAGGCGGCCGGGCCAGCGGACGAGAGCACCCACTGACCCCGTGTCCCCACAGCCTGTTCTTAGCAGTGGTTTCTTAGCAGCTATTTTACCATGAAGGCCTGCTGCACAAAGTCTCCTCTTAACAGTTGTTCTAGAGATGTGTCTGCTGCTAGATCTCTGTGTGGCATTGACCTGGTCTCTAATCTGAGTTGCTGTTGACCTGTAATTTCTGAGGCTGGTGACTCGGATAAACTTATCCTCCTCAGCAGAGGTGACTCTTGGTCTTACTTTCCTGGGGCTGTCCTCATGTGAGCCAGTTTCTTTGTAGCGTTTGATGGTTTTTGCCACTGCACTTGGGGACACTTTCAAAGTTTTCCCAATTTTTCGGACTGACTGAACTTCATTTCTTAAAGTAATGATGGCCACTCGTTTTTCTTTACTTAGCTGTTTTTTTCTTGCCATAATACAAATTCTAACAGTCTATTCAGTAGGACTATCAGCTGTGTATCCACCAGACTTCTGCACAACACAACTGATGGTCCCAACACCATTTCTAAGGCAAGAAATCCCACTTATTAAACCTGACAGGGCACACCTGTGAAGTGAAAACCATTACCGGTGACTACCTCTTGAAGCTCATGAAGAGAATGCCAAGAGTGTGAAAAGGAGTAATCATAGCAAAAGGTGGCTACTTTGAAGAACCTAGAATATAAGACATATTTTCAGCTGTTTCACACTTATTTAAGTATTTCATTCCACATGTTTTAATTCATAGTTTTGATGCCTTCAATGAGAAACTACAATTTTTAGAGTCCTGAAAATAAAGAAAACTCTTTGAATGAGAAGGTGTGTCCAAACATTTGGTCTGTACTGTAATAATCGTTGTTTGCAATACATTGCACCATGCAAACGGGATGTAATGCTGGCAATATGTATGCTATGTGGGAAAAGAATGATCTTACTAATTATTCAGTTCCATACTATTTTCGTCAGGCCTTTTGAATGGGCGTTTAACCCATTCCCAACATAGGATATAATAGTGCATCCTGCATTAGGTCCACCAGTATGGAGCTGGCTCAGGAGATGAGCCTGCATCATACCCGGCAGATGTCGGCTGTATTACACTGCTGACTTCTGTTTATAACATCAGAGACCTTTTTCTCTGTGTATTGCAATACTGTTGTCTCCTAAGAGAACTACTACAAAATAAAGTCAATAATAATCTTAAAAACAAATCTTAACATTGGAATTCAATCTCATCTCACCTCCCTAAAAATGATGATGTGGAAATTGAATATATTTATTGATACATTAATAAATGTTCGATCTATCAAATTACAACATTATTGAAATCATGCAGTTTGTCATTAACATCCCTCTTACCATCAATGTGTCAGAAACGCCACTACAGCTGTCACCATTCACCTCTCGCTCACGATACACGTGCCCCGGATGTTACTGTATAGGGAGACTTCACCTATTCGCAATAGGCTGACAATGAACTGAGCGCACCCCTAAGCCAGCTCTAACATCCACACCACACTTTTTGCTGCCATCACTTGCTGCTTTGATCAGTCTGGGAGTCGCCTGCTGTGCACTAGCACACAGATCATCCAGCTTTCCCAAATACCTGATAGGTACTCTTCTTACATTCTGACTTACACAGGGTAACATTACCAAGTTACCCACAAACTCTGAAGAAGGTGAGAATATGGTTAGAGCAGCAAGGAACAAACATAGCGAATTTAATATTCAAAAAGAGTACGATACTTAAAAAGGTTACAAACCATGAAAGGACACTGGGACATACAGTGGAATCTTGGTTTACGAGAACAATCCGTTCTGGGACTGTGCTTGTAAACCAAGTTACTCGTCTAGCAAAGCAAGATTTCCCTTAGGAAATAATGCAAGCTCAGACAATTTGTTCCACAACTTGTTCAATGTCCCATCCTGGTCCCCTATTGTGCTATTCCACGCACGCGCACACACACAAACACACATATTATGCTCACCTTACCTTCCGTTTTCTCGCCGGCCTCCTGGTTCTTGCAGTTCGCCGGTAGGTACAGGATGTGTATTGGGTAACCATCGCTACCGATGCCGGAGCTTCCTGCTGCCTTTGAGAAGCGGATTACAGCGGAAGTTCCTCCATTGTCATAATGGTTACCCGATATACATCCTGTACCGGCGGATTGCAAGAACCAGGAGGCCGACGATGGAATGGAAGATTAAGGTGTGTGTGTGTGTGTGTGTGTGTGTGTGTGTATGTGTGTGTGTGGACTGCAAGTGCGGGTCAGAGCACGGTGAAAGTACGGAACCAGAAGTGTGTGCGGTGAGGATTTGCTCTATTTGCTCGTACAGCAAAGATTGCTCGTAAACTGAGTTACAAATTTACAGCAAGCTTTGCTCGTATAGCGAAATACTCGCACACCAAGTTACTTGTAAACCGAGGTTCCACTGTATATACAGCCAAAAAGTATAAAAGAAAAGGCATAAAATACAGATACGTCTTACAAATTGGATCTGTAATTTCTTCAGGCAGAGGAGCTCGCTGCAAAAAATATGGACAGATCTGCAATACATGTGGTTTCTCCTTGGGTCTGACAATATTGGGTGCATACGATGTTATAAAGGGTCTTAATTTTAGCCACAGATGCAAATATGTTCCGGATAATGGATGTATCCATAGATCTCGTAAAACTAGATTTATAATAAAAAAAAACAAAAAAAAACCTTTGAAATATTGTTTTACGTTATCCCAACTATCCAGTATAGTCCGATAGGTGAAAGTATTGACACCTCATCGTTTAACACCTATGTGCCAGTGGAGGCATAGAGGGACACTACCACTGGGCCAAATGATTATGGAACATCAAAAGCTACCTGTTAATTACTATGTGTGTACACTCCATGTCTGCTCTCCATCAGATAACCTGCTACAATTACCTTTTCACAGAGGGGGGGTGCAGGTAGTGATCTAAGGCCCCCCAACCTTTTATCTTTATAACTCATAACTCCACTTATGACACATTAAATGCCATAAGGAGAATAAAAAATTGGTACACTCAATGTCTCCCTAAAAAAAAACACAATACATGGGATTCTACTGTTTTAAGCACCTCAGAATGGTATTGATAAAAATGGCATCTCGCTATGCAAAGAAAACTATCACTTACAGAGCTCTTTTACGAAAAAAATAAAAACATTCCAGTTCTCCAATTATGGCAAAACAAACCAAAAATGTTTTCTTAACCACTCAATTGAAAATAGAAACTATAGAATTTTGGTATCACCATTATCGTACTGACCTGCAGTATCATGTTGCCAAGTCACTTTATCACACAATAAACACTGTAAGGGTATGTCCGCACGCCGTGTTCAGTGCATTTTTTATGCGTTTTCGATGTGTTTTTTCAGTGTGTTTTTTTTTAAGGAGAAATAAAATGATCGGATTGGATAATTGATAGCTAGAATAGATAGAAAAAATAGGATAGATAGAAATAGCTTGATAGAGGGATAGCTAGCTTGGAAGCTTGGACAGCTGTTTGTTTTTTTGTTTTTTTATTTTTTGGCGTAAAAAAATGACGTGGGGTCCCCCCACTTTTTAGGTCCAGCATAGGAACAGCTGCGGTTCGCAACCCTCAGCTGTACCTTGGCTGGTTATGAAAAATAGAGGGGATCCCACAATTTTTTTAAAAAATATTTGATTTATTGAAAAACAAAAAAAAAATGACGTGGGGTCCCCCCATTTTTCTAAAACCAGCCAATGGACAGCAGACAACTGGGGGCTAATATTATTAGGGTGGGAAGGCCCATCGTTATTTGGCCCTTTCCAGCCTAATAATAGCAGCCCACAGCCGCCCCAGAAGTGGCGCGTCCATAAGATGCGGCAATTCTGGCGCCGGACCCGGCTCTTCCCGTTGCTCTGGTGTGGTGGAAATTGGGATAATAAGGAGTTAATGGCAGCCCACAGCAGCCACTAAGTCCTAGATTAGTGATGCAAATTGTCTGAGTTCCTGCCCCATCACTAATCTGTAAGCGAAAGTAAATAAACACATACACCCCCAAAATTATTTATTTGGAATACAAAAAACACCCTCTTTCACCACTTTATTAACCCCTAAACACCCCTATAGGTCCGAAGTAATCCACATGAGGTCCCACGGCGATTCAGCTCTGCTACATCCCTGTCCTGTTACAGCGAGCACCATAGAGCATGAGTGACAGCAGACAGAGACAGAGCCACGCGATGAGAATGAACTCTGGTGAACCTCTGACTAGAGATGAGTGAACCTCTAAAGGCTCGAGTTCGGTTCGTCGAACGGACGCCGCGTTCGAGTTTGGTTCGGCGAGCCGTTCGACGAACCTCTTGAACCCCATTGAAAACAATGGGAGGCAATCACAAACACTTAAAAACACATTATAAATGTACAAATACAGTGAATAAACATTGCCATAACACTTACCTGTCCCCGTGATGCGTCCTGCACTCTGTCTCCTGCCGCTATTCCTTCCGATGATCGCTGCGTCCTTCCAGTAACCAGCACTGATGATAGGACAATTTGTGACATCAAAATAGCATGTGACCAGTCACGTGTCTGTTATCTCATTGGCTACAGACTGGTCACATGGCTTTGACGTCATGCTAGGACCTGTCAGTGCATCTCTCCAGTACGCGGTGATCGTTTGTGTATCTCCGTGTACCAACGACATGCTCTGGCACATGGTCGGGTTCCCGGTCTGCATCCCCGTTCCGTTATTCACCGGCTGCCACAGCCGGTCAGTAACGAAGATCACCGTTGCTATAGCAACGCGCCTGTCAGTGGTGACGTCACCGCTAACAGCACGCAGCATCTGATCACTCACGGAGTCAAGACTGCACGGGAAGCAGCACCGTCTTCTTCCAATGCAGCGCTGCTGATGTAGCAGAGCTGCTTGGGTTGAAGCAGAAAGAAGACAGAAGAGCAGGATCGTGGAGGGATAAGAGGGAGTAATAAACATGGAGTCTCTAATGTGTCTGTGTATTTATTTTTATTTTTTTTATTATTTTTTATTTTATTTTTATTAAAGTATTTTTTCTCTGTGTGGTGTCTTTTGTCTTTTTTTTTTTTTTAACCCTTTATTGGAGATTCTTAATGGCCGGGTCAAACTTGCCTGACATTAAGAATATCTGGCTTAATACTAGCTAGTAAAACAAAGCTAGTATTATCTCATGATTACCCAGCAAGCCACCCGGCTCCAGGGCTGTTGGAAGAGTTGTATACAGCGCCAGATGATGGCGCTTCTTATGAAAGCGCCATTTTCTGGGGTGGCTGCGGATTGCAATTCGCAGCAGAGGGGCCCAGAAAGCTCGGGCTAACCTGTGCTGCGGATTCAATCCCCAGCTACCTAGTTGTACCTGACTGGACACAAAAATATGGCGAAGCCCACGTCATTTGTTTTTTAATCATTTCATGAAATTCATGAAATAATAAAAAAGGGCTTCTCTATATTTTTGGTTCCCAGCCGGGTACAAATAGGCAGCTGGGGGTTAGGGGCAGCCCGTAGGTGCCTGCTGTACCTGGCTAGCATACAAAAATATGGCGAAGCCCACGTCATTTTTTTAGTGTGCAAAAAACTTCTGCATACAGTCCTGGATGGAGTATGCTGAGTCTTGTAGTTCTGCAGCTGCTGTCTGCTCTCCTTATTACACTAGTGAATGGAGCATGCTGAGCCTTGTCGTTCTGCAGCTGCTGTCTGCTCTTCTCCATACAGACAGCCAGCAGTTGCAGAACTACAAGGCTCAGCGTACCCCATCCAGGACTGTATCCAGGAGTTTTTTGCCCCCCCCCCCCCCAAAAAAAACTCCATTCACTAGTGTAGTAAGGAGAGTAGACAGCAGCTGCAGAACTACAAGACTCAGCATACTCCATCCAGGACTGTATGCAGAAGTTTTTTGCATACCAAAAAAAATGACGTGGGCTTCGCCATATTTTTGTATGCTAGCCAGGTACAGCAGGCAGCTACGGGCTGCCCCCAACTCCCAGCTGCCTATTTGTACCCAGCTGGGAACCAAAAATATAGGGAAGCCCTTTTTTTTATTAATTATTTCATGAAATAATTAAAAAAACAAATGACGTGAGCTTCGCCATATTTTTGTGTCCAGCCAGGTACAACTAGGCAGCTGGGGATTGGAATCCACAACACAGGTTGGCCTGAGCTTTCTGGGCCCCTCTGCTGCGAATTGCAGTCCGCAGCCGCCCCAGAAAATGGCGATTTTATAGAAGCATCATCTTCTGGCGCTGTATCCAACTCTTCCAGCTGCCCTGATGACGGGTGGCTCGCTGGGTAATAATGGGGTTAGGGCTAGCTGTATATTATCAACTGGCCCTAAGCCCGAAATTCATGCTGTCACGCCAATATTAGACATAGCCACCATGAATTTCTAGTACCGATGAAAAGAACCACAACACACAAAAAAATATTTTTATTATAAATAAAACACAACACAATTAGTGACATCTTTATTGAAATAAAGAACCCCCCTCCGCAGTAATCCTGGGTCAAGGGTCCCGCGCCGTCCAATCCGGATCCAATATCATCGGATCGGTTTGCTGGAAGGCAAAGCGATCAGATGATGTGTCAGGTTCAAGGGCCTGAATCACATGACACAGCAGCTGATTGTATAAACGGCTTTTATACAATCAGCTGATGCATCAGTGCAAAAAAAATCAAAACAAACTACACACTTCAGTGCAGAATCTTGTCCGACAGCATCAGCTAATAGTTTGGCCGGGCGGTAAAAAGCCGGCCTCACCGCTCGACTTATAGTGTCAGCTGATTCCGTCAGGTGACCGCATCAGCTGATCATCGCCAGGTCTGAGAAAGAGAGAGAGAAAGAAGAGCGAGAGAGAGAAAAAGGAGAAAGAGAGAGAAGCGAAAGAGAGGGAAGAGAAAGAAAGGAGAGAGAAAGAAAGGAGAGAAAGAAAAGGGAGAAGTGAGAAAGGAGAGAGAGGGAAAGAAAGGAGAGAGGGAAAGAAAGGAGAGAGGGAAAGAAAGGAGAGAGGGAAAGAAAGGAGAGAGAGGAGAGAGAAAGAAGAGAGAAAGGAGAGAGAGGAGAGAGAAAGAAGAGAGAAAGGAGAGAGGGAGAGAAAGGAGTGAGGGAGAGAAAGGAGAAAGGAGTGAGAGAGAAAGGAGAAAGGAGTGAGAGAGAAAGGAGAAAGGAGTGAGAGAGAAAGGAGAAAGGAGTGAGAGAGAAAGGAAGGAGTGAGAGAGAAAGGAAGGAGTGAGAGAGAGGGAGAGAAAGGAGAGAGAGGGAGAGAAAGGAGAGAGAGGGAGAAAGGAGAGAGAGATCACAGCTGATGTCCGGCTCCTCCCCTCAGTGCATAATTAAATTATGATTATAAATATAATTTAAAATTAAAAATAAAAAAAAAATACTTTACCGGGTCTAGAACTCGCAACCTTATGCTTCTTAGGTGAGCGCTCTATCCACTCAGTTATTGCCTCTAATGTGAAAGATAAGCAGATTTGGTAATCTTGAAGTCTGGATTGCTGAAGTCTCAGCTGACCACGTGATTCACTTGATTGCTACGTGGAGCTCATACAGAGCACTCGTGTTCTGTAGCAGAGACGACAGTGTCATGTGGATTACGTCGGACCTGGAGGGGTATTGGAGGATTTTAATAAAATGGTCAAACTGTGTTTTTTTTGTCTTTTATTCCAAATAAAGGATTTTTCGCGGTGTGTGTTTATTTACTTTCACTTTATAAATAGATAATTATAATTTAAAATTAGAAATAAAAAAAAATAATTAAATTCTTCACTGGGACCAGAACTCCCGACGTTATGCTTCTTAGGCAGGCGCTTCATCCACTAGTCTAGTGCCTCTAATGATATAGATAGGCAGATTTGGTAATCTTGAAGTCTGCAGTGCTGACTGAAGTCTCTGCTAACCGCGTGAGTCACTTCATTGCTACGGTGCCACTACATCTTCAGGGAGCAGAGCTGACAGTGTCGTGTGGATTACTTTGGACCTGGTGGGGTATTTTTGGGATTAATAAAGGGGTGAACCAGGGTGTTTTTTGTCTTTTATTCCAAATAAAGAATTTTTTGCAGTGTGTGTTTCTTTACTTTAACTTTCAGTTTAATCATGAAAGGTATCTCGGGGAGACGCCTGGCATGATTAAACTCATTATTACCCCGATTGCCACCGCACCAAGGCAATTCGGGATGAGCTGGGTGGAGTCCCCCGGGACTGTCGCACCTAATGGATGCGGCTATTCCGGGCAGCTGCTGGGTGAAATTGTTAGGGTAGTGGGCTCCTGATAACACGGAGCTCTCCATCCTGACAATACCAGCCTCCAGCCGTGTGGCTTTATCCTGGCTGGTATCAAATATGGGGGAAACCGCATATTTTATTTTATTATTATTTATTTTACTGTACGATATAGACCCACCCGCCGGCGGCTGTGATTGGTTGCAGTGAGACAGCTGTCACTCAGCGTGGGGGCGTGTCTGACTGCAACCAATCATGGGCGCCGGTGGGCGGGGGAAGCAAGAAATAACTAATTGACTAATGAAGCGGCAGACATTTTCTAAAGAGGAAAAGACACCGCAGATTTGTGACAGATGTGGAGCAAGACGCACGTAATCGGTGAGTAGGAAAGAGAGAGGGATTGTGCTGGGGACGCAGGACACATGCAGACAGCAACATGTGCACATAGCCTTACTGTGAAAAGCCACATTTTTGGTGATCGAACCGTTTTCGAACGTAACTCGAGCTATCGAGCTTTTAGCAAAAAGCTCGAGTTCGATCTCGAACACCCCCCAAAATCACTCGAACATGAAATAACCTCGAACATCGCTCATCTCTAGCTCTGACGTCAGTGCCGCCACACAGGCATTAGTGCGGGGCCCTCAGCTGTGACGTCAGAGGTTCACCCTAGTTCCTTCTCATCCCGCAGCTCTGTCTTTGTGTCACGGCCTGATTTGCGGGCACAGGTGAAGGACTCCAGCTGTGACCGGAAATCACCTTGGTGATGGCACCGCAGATCATGTGGCTTACTTCAGTCACTCAGGTGATTTGCTGTCTCAGGTGGAGGACTCCAGCTGTGGCAGCGGCTAACCTGAGTGACGTCACCGCTGATAGTGCGACTCATTTCTGTTGTTAAGTGGAGCTCACAGCGAGCAGTCATGCTCTATGATTGTAGGAATCATTGTTGAACCGCATGGATGCAGTCCTTCAAGCTCATGGAAGTCACACAAAATATTAAATATGGCTCTAATAGCACCACAACTTCATTCACCAATGTTATGCAACATATCTTTGTATTATAAATTAATTATTGTTTGAATTTCTGTGGGCGACAAAAAATTTTATCTTGCCAAAATCTGACCTTTCTGTGTTCATTAAATGATCAATATTTCAGCTTTGCAGCAACTTTATTTCATAACCTAAACAAATTTGGGAGGGTTTCAGCTTTCAAAAGAGTAATTTATAAAACCAATGGATGAATTTAAAGTCAGATTATAAGCTTTTATTTACATAACATGGATAAGCGACAGAACTTCTGTCAGGGACTGTATGCACTTTACTTTGATATCTGCTATTGGAGCCTTTATTATGAAAATGCACTGCACTTTATTTTTCTAGATTATTATTTCCTCTTGTTATTTATGGACATTTGATTACATTTAATTTATGGATATCTACAATATTTACTTTACCTATAGTGGTCCCGCTGGTATTTATCCCCTCGTCTCTTGCCTTTTTAGGAATAACCCTGTCTTATCAAGTATTTCATTGTTCCCTTTATATTGGAAAGTACCATAATATTCATATATTTTAATATTTATCTAATAAAAGTCATATCTTTAATACTCTTTTTATATGGTGGGCAAGTTTATGCCTTTATTTGCTCATGAGTGCCTTTTTGAAATTTTTAATGAAGCGCCTGTATTAAAATGCATTCCTATTTTTAAGAGAAAAAAATTCCCCTACCATTTCTATAGCATTTAATAACGCACGGTGTGGAAACCAGTGGACTCATAGTTCTGCTGCGTGAGAAAAATGAGTGACAAGCGTTCTAGGCTGTAATGGTTGTCACCAAGCTTTCCAAGGACCATATATAACTGTCCGGGGGAGGGCCGCTGGGAGCCTATATTTTCGAGGCAGTTTGGCGTTGTCCTTCCTGTTGATGAGTCCATGTTACCATTGACCTATGATCTGCTCAGATGATGGATGCTCATATAACAGGCCGCCTGTTTTCTGAGGACACCTACAGATGAAGGTTAGGCTTTGCATGGACATTTTTGTCACACAACGCTTTGTCAGGCATCATTGCTTCAGACATTACAGCAGACGGTGGGAAATTGCAGGTCCCGCAGGTTTGCACTAATCTGCGACGTGATAGGTTACTGTTTCCTTTGAGACTTCCATTTAAAGGTCCTTGGGATAATGTCAGTTTCTTTCAGAATACTCCAGGCCTCTGCCGGAGAATTAAATGTCTGGAGCGTCCCCGCATCCTGTCACTGTTTCATCGTCTCATGGCTTCTTTTCATTGTGTTTTACAGTTACGATCTACTTTACATAATTTTCTGGACTTCACCCTTTTCCACCGCCTGAATGTTCTCATTAAGCCCATTTTATTGATTCTGTGCTGGCTTCTATAATACATCACACACTAAAGGGGGTTGGATAATGGCTTATCTAATATTACTACTTGCCTGGATTACATTGCTTTAATATTGCAAATTGATATGGGGATTTGCTTTCATTGCCGTGATGTATTTTTCTTCCATATGGATAAGTTGGGTGTTGTTTTTGCTCTTATGAATCAATAGAGCAGGAAAATAATATGTTGTCTTTTCATCCGGTATAACCATGCAATTAGTTTTACGCTAAACACAGTACCTATTATCTCTCCTTACTACAGTACCATCCAGAACTCGTGCTTTCTTTTTCTCATATGTTAAAAAAAAAATATATACAGTGTGTCTGTGTGTGTGTGTGTGTGTGTGTGTGTGTGTGTGTGTGTATGTACAGTTAGGTCCAGAAATATTTGGACAGTGACACAATTTTCGCGAGTTGGGCTCTGCATGCCACCACATTGGATTTGAAATGAAATCTCTACAACAGAATTCAAGTGCAGATTGTAACGTTTAATTTGAAGGTTTGAACAAAAATATCTGATAGAAATTGTAGGAATTGTACACATTTCTTTACAAACACTCCACATTTTAGGAGGTCAAAAGTAATTGGACAAATAAACCAAACCCAAACAAAATATTTTTTTTTTCAATATTTTGTTGCGAATCCTTTGGAGGCAATCACTGCCTTAAGTCTGGAACCCATGGACATCACCAAACGCTGGGTTTCCTCCTTCTTAATGCTTTGCCAGGCCTTTACAGCCGCAGCCTTCAGGTCTTGCTTGTTTGTGGGTCTTTCCGTCTTAAGTCTGGATTTGAGCAAGTGAAATGCATGCTCAATTGGGTTAAGATCTGGTGATTGACTTGGCCATTGCAGAATGTTCCACTTTTTTGCACTCATGAACTCCTGGGTAGCTTTGGCTGTATGCTTGGGGTCATTGTCCATCTGTACTATGAAGCGCCACCCGATCAACTTTGCGGCATTTGGCTGAATCTGGGCTGAAAGTATATCCCGGTACACTTCAGAATTCATCCGGCTACTCTTGTCTGCTGTTATGTCATCAATAAACACAAGTGACCCAGTGCCATTGAAAGCCATGCATGCCCATGCCATCACGTTGCCTCCACCATGTTTTACAGAGGATGTGGTGTGCCTTGGATCATGTGCCGTTCCCTTTCTTCTCCAAACTTTTTTCTTCCCATCATTCTGGTACAGGTTGATCTTGGTCTCATCTGTCCATAGAATACTTTTCCAGAACGGAGCTGGCTTCATGAGGTGTTTTTCAGCAAATTTAACTCTGGCCTGTCTATTTTTGGAATTGATGAATGGTTTGCATCTAGATGTGAACCCTTTGTATTTACTTCAATGGAGTCTTCTCTTTACTGTTGACTTAGAGACAGATACACCTACTTCACTGAGAGTGTTCTGGACTTCAGTTGATGTTGTGAATGGGTTCTTCTTCACCAAAGAAAGTATGCGGCGATCATCCACCACTGTTGTCATCCGTGGACGCCCAGGCCTTTTTGAGTTCCCAAGCTCACCAGTCAATTCCTTTTTTCTCAGAATGTACCCGACTGTTGATTTTGCTACTCCAAGCATGTCTGCTATCTCTCTGATGGTTTTTTTCTTTTTTTTCAGCCTCAGGATGTTCTGCTTCACCTCAATTGAGAGTTCCTTAGACCGCATGTTGTCTGGTCACAGCAACAGCTTCCAAATGCAAAACCACACACCTGTAATCAACCCCAGACCTTTTAACTACTTCATTGATTACAGGTTAACGAGGGAGACGCTTTCAGAGTTAATTGCAGCCCTTAGAGTCCCTTGTCCAATTACTTTTGGTCCCTTGAAAAAGAGGAGGCTATGCATTACAGAGCTATGATTCCTAAACCCTTTCTCCGATTTGGATGTGAAAACTCTCATATTGCAGCTGGGAGTGTGCACTTTCAGCCCATATTATATATAATTGTATTTCTGAATATGTTTTTGTAAACAGCTAAAATAACAAAACTTGTGTCACTGTCCAAATATTTCTGGACCTAACTGTATGTATGTATGTATGTATGTATATATATATATATATATATATATATATATTAGCTGTACTACCCGGCTGCGCCCAGGTTCATAACTGCTGTTAACAAAATAGAATGTATTAACAAAAATGTATTCTGCACACAAAAACCACAAGACAAATAAAAATGTAATTATTAAAAGGCAAAAACTAAGCTAATAGAAGCATTTCACGACATATATTTCAACACCACAGATATTCCACACAGATTTAACTAAATTGGCCAAGTAATGTGCTCCGTCTGTCTCTTTCCCCATCTGCCTCTTTCCCCGTCTGCCTCTTTCCCCGTCTGCCTCTTTCCCCGTCTGCCTCTTTCCCCGTCTGCCTCTTTCCCCGTCTGCCTCTTTCCCCGTCTGCCTCTTTCCCCGTCTGTCTCCCCGTCTCTTTGTCTGTGTCTTTTCCTGTCTGTCTCTTTCCCTGTCTGCCTGTCTTTGTCTCTATTTCTCTCTCTTTCCCCGTCTGTGTCTTTCCCCATCTATCTTTGTCTTTCTCTCTGGCTGTCTCCTCCTTCCCTGTCTCTGTCCCTGTCTGCATGTCTGTCTGTCTCTTTCCCCATCTGTCTCTTTCCAGGTCTTTGTCTGTCTCTCTCTCTGTCTGTCTCTCTCTATCCGTCTCCCCACCGACATCTTATTACCTCACATATAAGCTTCTTATATTATGAATGTCTTTTGTTCCTATAGCAACCAATCACAGCTCCTAATAACCTGTAGTTCCAGGCTCCATTTACTTTAATGAAGGCATGTTTTTTGGAGAGTAATTGTAAAGCGCGGGGTTCAATTTACCTGTCAAAACATGGTCTACGGTGTTCCCTGGGTCACATGAGGTGTTTGTGTGTGTGTATGTGTGTATATATATGTGTGTATATATATATATATATATATATATATATATATATATATATATATATATATATATATATATATATATATATATATTAATCTCTCTCTCTCTTCTTCCTTGTGGGCAGTGTGATGGATCACATTTTCGTCAGTTTGGTTAGTGGGTCAATTTTACCATCAGTGATTTTCTCATTTGCCAAAAAATAATTCCAAACCTTCTCCTAATTCCCTGTTATAAACGGACAACACACAGATGGTGTCCATGTGCTGTCAGCAATTTTTACCTAGACAAAAAGACTGACGGCACTCCCAAAACTACAATGTGAACAGGTCCATAACTGAACATGACATAAAATGACAAAAAAGAGACCGTTTCACTCTTAAATGCTAAAGCATCAAAACCATGAATGTATGAATATAGACCTGCATTACTGGTAAAGGAAATCGAAGAAAAAAATTGAGATATTTAGCATGCAAAAATGGCCATTTTTATATCTGCCCAGTAGCCACGTCGTGGCATATCTCGTATACTGGGAACTCTCACTCAACTGGGAACTCGGGAACTCACACTCAACTGAAGCCTCTCTCTGGGTTTAACCCCTTAACGACCCATGACGTACTAGATACGTCATGGATCGTTTTCCGGTAAGCCCCGCCCCCTGCCGCCGGCGGGCGGCGGCGATCGGCGCACATATCAGCTGTTATCAACAGCTGATATGTGTGCCTGCTAGCCGCGGGTGGAATCGCTTCCACCCGCGGCCATTAACCCCTTACATTTCGCTGCCAAAGTCTTGGCAGCGATATGTATATGGGCGCCGCCATTACAGTGACTTACCCCGCTCCCGCCGGAAGTCACGTGACATGATCACGTGACTTTCGGCGGTTGCCATGGTAGCACAGGGTCATGTGATGACGCCTGTGGCTAACATGAGTCACTTCCTCTCAATGCCGGAATACAGCCGGCATTGAAAGTGAAGCAGCAAATCTGCAGTTCTCAGCTCTGTAGCTGAGATCTGCAGATTGTGCAAAGCGATCGGATTGCTGATCGCAATAGCCCCCTAGGGGGACTAGTAAAATAAAAAAAAAGTAAAAAAAAAAGTTTTAAAAAATTAAAAAAAAATAAAAAAAACCTAAAAGTTCAAATCACCCCCCTTTCACCCCATTGAAAATTAAAGGGTTAAAAAAATAAAAAATACACACATATTTGGTATCGCCACGTTCAGAAATGCCCGATCTATCAAAATATAAAATCAATGAATCTGATCAGTAAACGGCGTAGCGGCAAAAAAATTCCAAACGCCAAAATTACGTTTTTTGGTCGCCGCAAATTTTGCGCAAAATGCAATAACAGGCGATCAAAACGTAGCATCTGCGCAAAAATGGTACCGTTAAGAACGTCAGGTCAAGACGCAAAAAATAAGCCATCACTGAGCCTCAGATCCTGAAAAATGAGAACGCTACGGGTTTTGGAAAATGGCGCAAAACGTGCGCCATGTTTTTCGGACAAGCTTGTGAATTTTTTTAACCCCTTAGATACAAGTAAACCTATACATGTTTGGTGTCTACAAACTCGCACCGACCTGAGGCATCATACCCACACATCAGTTTTACCATATAGTGAACACGGTGAATAAAATATCCCAAAAACTATTGTACAATCC
Source organism: Anomaloglossus baeobatrachus (assembly GCF_048569485.1). Lineage (NCBI taxonomy): Eukaryota > Metazoa > Chordata > Amphibia > Anura > Aromobatidae > Anomaloglossus > Anomaloglossus baeobatrachus. Next base: position 87,466,808 of record NC_134361.1, read on the forward strand.
CAGTTTTTTTGCAATTTTTCCGCACTTGGAATTTTTTTGCCATTTTCCAGTACACTATATGGTAAAACTTATGGTTTCATTTAAAAGTACAACTCGTCCCGCAAAAAACAAGCCCTCATATGGCAAGATTGATGGAAAAATAAAAAAGTTACGCCTCTCGGAAGAAGGGGAGCAAAAAACAAAAACGCAAAAACGGAAAGTGCCCGGGGGCTGAAGGGGTTAAAAACCTCCTGTGTATGGGCAAATAGGAACCTGTATAGAAAAAAAAAATCACCCGTGGCAGTAGGGGAGTGGTGCACGGTCAGAAGGCATAACCCCCATTAATCTAGACAAAAGACTTGCGGCACTCCCAAAACTGCCTTTAGCAGTAATGCATATCTATATTCTTATATTAATGGTTTTCAAGCAGACTATGGACATGGATTACTGGAACCTGTGGATTACTGGATCCTGTGGTTTGATGAGACCAAAATAAACTTATTTGGTTAAGATGGTGTCAAGAATGTGTGGCGGCATCCAGTAAAAGACAAGTGAGTCTTGCCTACAGTCGAGCATGGTGGTGGAGTGATATGGTTTGGGGCTGCATGAGTGCTGTAAGCTATGGGGAGACACAGGTCATTGAGGGAACCAGCGGTTTTGACATTAATCGCTGTGTCATTTAGAGGGCACCAAATTTACACTGTAATAAAAGTTGTACACTGACTACTTTACATTGTATCAAAGTGTTATATCATGTCATACAAAAGTTTGGGCACCCCTGGTCAAAAATTACTGTTATTGAGAACAGTTAAGCAAGTTGAAGATATCAATTATAATAAGCGGTTAGAAAAATTTCTCCACTTTACATCTGTAAATACATGCGAGGTCAATACAAAGACTGATCTCTCATTTATTCAATTCAAAGACCTTACAGATTATAAGGACACACTCCTTACATGTGGAGGAAAACTGATTTACATTTTCAGTTTAGAAAAGGGTTCTTTACAGTTAGTGCAGTCAGACGGTGGAATGCCCTACCACAAGAGGTAGTAATGAAAGGTATATCCGCATCCACTTATGGGCTAGATTTTTACATAAAGCAAATGGAATTGAGGTGTGTGTATATAATCAAGGAATGAATGATTCAAATATGACTTTTACATCCCAGGACCCTTGTTAGGCAGTGATATATAGTTAGCCATAAAAATTGCCGTGTGCCTTCAAGCGCCCTCGCCACAAGTCTTAGCTGCTTTACACGCTGCGTCATTGCTAGCGATGTCGTTAGCGATCGCACCCACCCCCGACATTAGTGCGTCGTGGGCAAAGCACTGCCCGTGGCGAACAATAGGTGTGACGCGTACCGGCAATACTTACCTTCCTAACGATGTTGCTGTGGGCAGCGAACAAACTTTTTTTTAGTTGGGAGGTTCGTGCAGCGTCGTATCGACGTCACTCAGCGGCCACCAATAGAAGAGGAGGGGCGGAGAGCAGCCGCATTAACGTCACTCCCACCTCGTTGCCGGCAGGACGCAGGTACGGTGTTGTTCGTCGTTCCTGGGATGTCACACGTAGCGATGTGTGCTGCCTCAGGAACGACGAACAACCTGCGTCCAGAACGAGCAACGATATTTGGGAAAGGAACGACGTGTCAACCATCAACGATTTTTGCCGTTTTTCAGATCGTTAGCAGTCGCTCATAGGCATCACACGCTATAACGTAACGTCGCTAACGATGCCGGATGTGCGTCACGAATTCCGTGACCCCTGCGAGATATCGTTAGCGATATCGTTGCGTGTAACGGGGCCTTATCTCCTGGCAGAGACTGGAGTAACATCTTTGGCGTAAGTTACATCATAGCTCAGCCGTTGCATCATGTCCCTGTTTCACCCCAGCACGTCCAGTCTTGTGTAAAAATGTTGTGACTTATCAACGTGTTTTAAGCCAGATTTCTGGCAAAAAATTTGTGATGAATCGTGATCTTAGTGTTTTTTGTTGTTTTTTTTTTTTTTTTTTTTTCCCTACTTCCCTGCACCCACATCTGTAGAGCTTCCTCATTGTTCTTATTGCTGCCTTCTTCTTCTACTGACATAGCATTGGTGCCTTCTCCGTTCCCTTTCTCCGGATAACCTTCCACCCAATAATTACTTGGTTTGAGGAATAATCTCCAGGGATAAGAGTGGGTTTAACGTCATTCCGGTGCGACTCGTACTGAAAATGATATTGATTTGCCCTTTGTCATTGTGCAGAGCTAAAACACGTTTCCGATTGTGTTGTATGAGGAGTGAGATTATGCAGCCGCCTCGGGCAGCTCAGCACTGGCCGCTTCTTTCCAGACACACATGAAATATTAATCTGCTGTTTTTACACCAGTTGTAAATGATATCACCTTGTTTGACCACTGTAGTACAAAAGATGTGCGCAGCCTCCATAACACTGAGCATAGAGAAGTACAAGGGTGGCCAATTAGATGCCGTTTCCATCACCTGCCGGGAAGACGTCCGTCATGAAACATTAAACCTGCAGAGGAATAGGCAAGAGGGAGACGTGCACTTACCCGCCATTCACCTCTGTGGAAAGTTGAGTGATTGCCGTTAGTGTTGAGTGAGTTGTTAACTATTCGTACTCGCTTTGCTGTTAGTGAGTACTGTCCGCTACTCGCATATTTGTTATGAGTAGTGGGCGCAATGTAAGTAAATGGGAAATACTCACTAAGTAGTGAATAACCCGAAAGCTGTATTTTTTTCGTGCGAGTAGCAAATAGTACGGATTTCAGGTTACTCACTACTTACCGAGTATTTCCCATTGACATACATTGTGCCCGCTACTCATAACAAGTATCCGAGTACTCGCTAACAGCACAGCGCGTACAAATAGTTTTCATAACACTGGATGACTCAAATTTCTCAAAGTTTTATTTTACACCGCCCTGAACCATCTCTCCTAACTTAGCTGTAGATGTCTCACTCGGATATGTTGGGACTGTATATGGCTGTTGTAGATTTACCATAATAGTTATCTTTGCATTAATGCGAAAAAGAAAAAGCTTTCTGAAAAAAAAACCCAAAAAACAAAAGTTGCACTCCTGAAATAAGGTGCAGTGCTTACAGAACAGGACCTATAGAGTCCTCGAACTACAGCAACATGTTTGCAGGTTTGGTGCCCAGATACTTCGTAGAATGGCGGTAGTTTAGTTCTGTGACTTCCTGGTCTGATTTTTACCCTTAGGCTATGTGCCCACGGGAGCTCACACCCGAGGGTATATCTGCAGGTACGTCCGCAGGTTTCCCGCAGCAGCTCCCCGAAATCCGCAGCTACACATAGTTGCTGGATTCCAGCGAAATAGCTGCGGAAAACCTGCGGACATTCATGCAACTTACCTGCGGAAGTCCCAGCCTCTATCTCTGCAGATATTTCCGCAGGAATAATTGACATGCAGTTACGTGCTCCGGCCGGACATCCACAGCATATTCCGCAGCCGCACATACCGCAGCATGGACACAGACACTCCCCATGTGCCATAGGATAACATGGGGAGTATCTGTACTTGCTAAAACCTGCGGATTTATCTAGAAAATCCAGATAAATCCGCAGGATTTCCGCAGCAAAATCCGCAGGTGCGAGCTCCCATGGGCACATAGCCTAGGCTGAGGCCACACGGGGATTAGTGAGAGTCCTCGCATGACACTCGGCACATGCTCTCAGCACAGTGAGAGCCAAGTGTCATGCGGGGGTCATGCGACTGAGGTCCTATCGTGCGATCGAACCACAGCTGCAGGGGGGGGCCGGCACTGAGGAGGGGAGGGAGGGAGGGATTTCTCCTCCGTTGCCGGCTGATGCGAAAATCGTACTGCTCTCTCATTACAGTGGTGTACTGTGAGTGCAGTGCGATGTTTCTCTCGCCCCATAGACTTGAATGGCTTGCGATTTCAAATAGGATCGCATTACACCCACAGCATGCTGCGACTGTTTTCTCGGTCCGATTAGGATAGAGAAATATTGGTCCGAGTGGAATGCGATTATTTTTTTTTTTTTTTCCTTCATCACATTTCACTCGCACCGTTTTTCTCGCCGTGTGTCCTAGGCCTTAAGATTTGTGCACATAACGGTTTTTTGAACACTTGAAAACTACAAGGTTTTCAAGCGGAAACCTCTTCAGGAGCCCCCCGGTGTTCTTTTTCCTAAATTCTTTTTTTTTTTTTTGTTAGAATTCTTTTTAATCGTTTCCAGAGCACTTTTTCAATGTTTTTGACTAGTGGCGATTTTAGTTTTTTGGGGGGGTTTTCCAACTTTTTTTGGGCATACTTTGTAATGTTGGTTTCAGAACAATTTTTTTTTTTTTTTTTATTTTTTTTTTTTAACTCCACTCAACAATGAAGAAATTACTAACAGGTTTTTAAGCAAAACAACTCTCAAAAAGACACCTGGTCGGAGCATCTTCCAACTGGGGTGCATATAAAGCAGTTGTCCCCAACCTGTGGCTCACGGACCCGGTATGTGTGGCTCACAACTGTTTGCTAGCTAGCTGCATAAGCATCAGGTCTAGCAAATAACTATGAAGATCAGGTCTCCAGATGATGCCATTAGTGAGTAACCCGACATAAAAGAGCAGATCTGAATGGGGGTAAGGTGGAACCCCTGGATCTTGGTATACAGCCGCAGTGTGATTTCTGTAGAAAAGCTTTGGCTGTTACAATACCGGTAATGGGGGCTCTGGGTGTCACTACACTGAGAGGTGGGAGCTAAGTGTGGCTCACGACCCTTTCTCAGGGCTGAATGTGGCTCACAAGGTCAGAAAGGTTGGGGAGCTCTGGCCTAAAGAATTGTCAGGTCGCTTGAACATATAAACAATAAGGCTGGGGCCACACGGGGCACTACTGCGATCCTCGCATGACACTCGGCTCCCGCTGTCAGCACAGCGGGAGCAGTGTCATGGAAGTGTCACTGTGACTGAGGTCCGATCGTGCGATCGGACCACAGCTGCGGGGGGCGGGCCAGTGCTGAGGAGGGGAGGGCCGGCGCTGAAGAGGGGAGGGAGGGATTTATCTCCCTCTCTCCCCCGTTGCCGGCTATTGCCATTCTCGCTCTGCACTCGTATTACACCGGTGTACCGCGAGTGCAGTGCGATTTTTCTCTCGCCCCATACACTTGAATGGGTACGCGAGAAACAAGGATCGCATTGCACCTGTAGCATGCTGCGACTATTTTTTCGGTCCGATTAGGGCTGAGAAAATAATCACTCATGGGTGCTGGCACATAATCTAATATTGGTCAGAGTAGAATGCAAGGTTTTATCGTATTCCACTCTCTCCGATTTTCATGCCGTGTGTCTTAGGCCTAAAGGGTACTTTACATGCTGTGACATCGCTAGCGATCTCGGTAGCAATGTGAAATTCTAGATCGCAAGTGCGTTCTTTCGAGATCGCACATAGGTCATTTCACGCATGTGCGATCTTGAAAGATCGCACTTGCGATCTAGAATTTCACATCGCTAAAGAGATCGCTAGCGATGTCGCAGCATGTAAAGTACCCTTAAGGCTTTATGCACACGCTGCAGTTTTAACTGCACCCAAAACTACACCTTGTCACAGAGTGCCTCGAAATGTCAAAAAATAAAATGCTTGTACTGATGGTGCGTTTTTGTCAATTTTGATTTCATGTGTTTGTCAGTATAGAAAGTGTGACAAAACTGCGACAAAAAAAGATAGAACATGCTGCTTTTTTTTTTCCAGAAGTTTGTGACAAACTGCAGACAAAAAGCTGCACCGTGTGCACAGCAAATTTGACTTCTCATAGACTTTGCTGGAAAGTCTAAAGTCAGGACTTGCCGACGACAAAACTGCACCAAAAAAAAGCAACAAAAATTGCAGCATGCGCATATAGACGAAGGCTATCTGCCCACATTGCGCTTTTATGTGCAGAAAATCTGTACATAAAAATGCATGTTTTGTCAGTAAAAAAACAGCTGAAATAATGCACATTTTTTATTGCGTTTGCATGTTTTTTTCACATGCTTTTTTCCAAGCTTTCTTCTGTGTGTTTTTTAATCATGGCAATCACAGGGCTTCAGGCGCTGTACCCCCGCTATCGATGCCAGGTAACCAGCTGATATTACAGCTGGGACCCGGCTTTCTCTGCTCGAAGTGGTGCCTGCACAGCTCCCGGCAATTTAACTCCCTAAATGCTGCGATCAATGCAATCATTCAGGAGGCAGGGAGAGGAATCACTTACCTCTCCCCGGCGAACAAGTCCCTGTAATGCGATCACAGGGACCCAATTGCTGCCATAATAACCCTAGGTCATCACCATGACAACCCCGGTTACTGAGGTACGGATCGGCTCACAGACCAGGGCACCTACGTCACTGGAGTTCCCTGCAGCAAGGTCCCGCGGTAAAGACCATGAGATGAGAAAATGTCTGCTGACACTGACTAGATGCAAGGAACTCCAGTGATGTCACAAGGTGAACAGAGTTCATGCTGGGGGATCTGCAAGAAACCCCGGTGATCTGCCGGAATGAACTCAATTCGCCCTGTGACGTCACCAGAGTTCCCTGCAATAGGTCCTGCAGTAAAGACCCTGAGATGAGGAAATGGCTGCAGGGAACTCCAGTGACGTCAACAAAGCACATAAAAGCGCAAAAAAAAGCAACGTGGGCATTACACATGCTTTTTTTCCTGCGTTTTTCACTGACTCCATTGAAGTTAATTGGTGAAAAAGGCAGAAAAAAACGCAGGAACAATTGACATGCTGCTTCTTTTTTTCAGCAACAAAAACTGCAAGGTCAGGATTCTCATAGACTTTGCTGGGATGCTTTTTCCTTGCTTTTATTGATTAAAAGAAACAAGGAATAAAGCAACAGTGTGCACATGGCTCAAGACTTTTTTTTTTTTTTTTCCATAGAAATGAATATGTTCATTCCTTTGAGCGTTTTCTGAGTGCTTCTTCAGGCGTTTTTCGGAGTGGACGCTCTTTGAAGCTGCCAGAAAGAACATCCCCGTGTTCTGCCCAGACTTCCCTTAGTGTTGTGGAGTATGATCAGATGTTTCCCTTCCCTCTCTCGCCCCATGCAGTTTCACAAAAAGGGTTCGCTCACACTTGTGTACAAAACGGACAAGTACAATGCAAGAAGAAATCGCACTGCACTCGGCCCCATGTTATTCAATGAGGCAGTGTTCTTCTGTGAGTTTTCTATCAGCTGTAATCGGCCTGAGAAAATATCGCAGCACGCTTTGTATGGTCACAAAAAATGACCGAGACTCGCCAATATTAGTCAATGGATGGAAGAAAATAATCGGGTGTCACATGGACCATCCGTAACGCATTGCACACTGATTTCATACAGATGCTAGACAAGAAAATAAAAATACACACTCTCATGACAAATGGCATATCAAACAGATTTCACTTGTCCCACGTCTCTGGGTGAAAATCAGATTTTTTTTTTTTTTTTTTTTTTTTTTTTTATACACAAGTGTGATCATACCCAAATCTAGAGACTGCATCTGTGGACCCTTTTTCCCCAAACTTCCTTTATTTGAGGTTGTCTGAGGAATATTCTGCCACTCTGGATACACTTGGGCACAAATCAGCAAGATCCGCTGCTGGCAGCTCCCACCGCAATTGTAAACCATTGATGTTCCAGATGTGCTCAATGTCAGACTAGTCTGCAGACACTGCAGTCATGGTAGCATATTTAGGCCACGTAGGCTGCTCACAATACCAAAATCATGCGCCTGGTGTTGATTTCTTTGCCTATGTGCATTCATGGTGGCAGAACATTCCTCAGACGACCTGATTGATAGCAACTAAGGTGTGGAAGTGCAGGGATTTCTGTGTGTGATGCTCATACATGATGCTGAATAAAAGGAAAATAATAAAACTGATGGCACTTCCTAATAAACAAGTGTGAACTGGTGCATACTGAACATGAAATAAACTAACAAACAGCCGCACTCTGAGATGCTAAGGTATACAGACATTGGATAGAGCAACTTGAACAAGTATTACTGCTAAGGAAATAAATAAAAAAATGAAAAAAAATTGACACTTGGCGTATAAAAGAGCCCAGTGGCAAGGCACATCTCGTGTGCTAGGTTTCTACCTACTGATGATTCAACTGGACTGGATAGCCTACAATTTTATGGGTCATCAGGAAACTGCTACTTGGAAAATTAATACCTTGAGCTGATGGGAAGGAGTGCTCCGTTAGAAGGCACGGCTCCATAGTCCGAAATAAGAAAACTGCTTGCATTTCCTATCAAACAAGTGTGAACAGGTGCAAACTGAACATGAAATAAACTAATAAACAAACAGCTGCACTCTGAAACAATCAGGTGTACAAACATTGAATATAGGAACTTGGACAAGTATTACTGCTAAAGAGAAAGATGTTTAGTGTTAAAAAAAAAAAAAATTGAGACACTAAGGCCATGTGCACACGGGAGAACGTACCTGTGGACTTTTCTGCAGATATTTCCGCAGGTTCACGAAGCTCCCCGGAATCCGCAGCTATCCGTTATTGCGGATTTCTGGCGGCATTTTTGCGGTAAACCTGCGGAAACAGTGCAGATTTCGTGCAAAATTCCTGCGGATTTCCCACCCTGTATCTCCATAGTGGAAAGTCAGGAATTCCGCAGATAATTCTGCATGAATAATTAGCATGCAGTTACGTGCGGCATATTCCGCATCCGCAAATACCGCAGCATTGATACAGCACTCCCCAAATCCCATAGGATAACATGGGGAGTATCCGTACTTGCGTAAACCTGCGGATTTATTTGGAAAATCCGCAGGTTTTTCGTGGCAAATTCCACAGGTATTTTCTCCCGTGGGCACATGGCCTTAGCGTTTAAATTTCAGCCCAGATAGAGGTATCAGGTAGCAACCCAGAATACGAGATACGTTTTGACGCTGGCTGCTGGGCTCGCATAAAACTGGCCTTTTTTTTATATGCTGTGTCTCAATTTATTTTTTTAAATTAAAAATGTTTTTGCTAAGCAGTAATGCTTTCATCATCAATGTTTGTATATCGTAACGTCTCCGATTGCAGCAGTTTATTTGCTGAATAAAGAGAAATACTTTGAAAATGTTTTCCATTTTTTCGTTGTTTGCAGATCATTACTATGTCTATCTATCCTGTGATTTCCAGAATTCCAAAATGAAGCCTTCTTGGTATTGCAATTTCAGTGTGTGTGTGTGTGTGTGTAGTACAGCTATATATTTATAGCGAATGGGGCCTTCTGTTCTAAAAACATACAGAAAGTTGATGATGCTTCTACTCTCCGACACGTCGGCCGCATAAAAAGCACAGCTGACCATTTCCTAGTCGCCTTTCCAGTATGATTCACATGAATTGCGCACGGTTATCATTAGTTTGCATGAGTCATAATCCTCACACATTTTTCCTTATTTCTGCATAACATAATTATGTTTTCGAGGTTGGTTAAGTGCCACAATGACTATATTAAAAACCTGCTATGATTTAGATGGCACTGATCTGTTCTTTTTGACAGTCGGCGTTCATATTTACGGAGATGTCTCAGATTGACATTATAGTGTTTGCTGCATGTCTAAGGAATAGCATACACCCACCATACTTACTGCTCCTTCTTATCGGGGTTATCTGTCAACCTCAGATTTGCTGAGCCCGGTGATTAGCTGCAGCAGACATTTGCTCTATAGTCAAAATATCACCGCTGCAGCCTGTTGACTGGGAGACGTGACAGTGTCTAAATCTTTTATTAGAGATGAGTCAATTTGCAGGATAATTCCTGGTCCCATTGGCCACGTTAATAGTGTATGGGCGTTAATAGGAGACCTTCTCTCTGCCAGAAACCCCAACACTTTTTTTTTTTGATTTATTGGTCAGTCGCAGTGCCTTTGTTGCAGCATGAAGTTGCGCCGGGCCTACTAATCAAATGAGGCACCAGGGATTCCGGCAGTTTGAAGCTGGTTCACAAGGGTCCTGTCAACTAGCTATAGACTACTGACGTGGCCATTGGACCATTACCTTGTGAATCGATTTGCTCATCTCGATTATTTATAACCATTGAAAACCTATGAGCAAAATAAAACTATTCACGGAAAAACTCCTTAACCTCCTCCCGATCGCCCAATGTAGATAAATGTCGGTACTTGCTGGGCTTTGTGTAGCGTTGACATTTCTCTACAGTTAGCGGTCAGGCTGGAATCGGGAGTCCCACAGGCGCCGGGGTTCCAGAAGAATAAAGCCGTCTAATCACTTATACCGCACTGTGAACTTTGTAATAAATAAAATAAATTCTTGCCCTGATGTTGAATTATTAATTCTACCTCCCAAAGATCGCAGTAAGGCTATGCTCATATTTATCCTGCGCTCTTTTCTGAGTGCTTACACCAGGGTTTAAGTGTAAATCTCTTGAAATACGGGATTCAGATGGAACCCCCAAAGGAAGATTCTCTATTATGAGGCTGAAGGAGTCATTTTGGACTGTCTACCTATGATCCAGCAGTGTCCATCTTTTCAGTTGTGCATAAAAGCACATCAACCAATTTTGTGCACTTTTGAAATGTACACCAATGAATAGAGGCAAGAGGGAATCTAGAGTAATTTTCCTGCCCCAGTATAGTAAATGGATCGCTTGGGGATGGCATCTGAATCGCGTCCATTGGAGATTTAGATGGAAACCCCAAAGTAAGTGCTCAGTGTGGAGCACGGGATAAATGTGATCCAAAATATATAAAATGTACCCAATAAAAGTTTCAATGCTATCCCCCCGCAAAAAAAAACAAGCAGGTTTGACATCTGTCAATGAAAATATAGGGTTTTTTCAAGTTACTGGTAACCCAAAGGCTGTGGAAAAGCACAATGGCTTCTCGAAAAAGAACTCCAGCAAAACCTGCGCTCCCAAATCCAAATATTTTCTTCATTCTGTGCACCACAGGGTGCCTAAATCACGTAGGGCGTCCACATATGGCATTACTGTAGTGAGGAGAGCTCGCTTAATTTACAAGGTGAGTGTCTCCAAAAGCCCAAGCTGGGCACAATGTATGGACACTACATCCATTGCTGCTTGTTTCTAGAAAACACCCATGGAGTCAAAATCGTCACTACACCTCTGGGGTGTAATATCCAAAATGTGGTCACTTGAGGGGGTTTCTGCTTTTCTGCCATTTTAGATGCTCTATATTTGGAGCATGAAAACTATTCTAGGAAAATCTGTGCTCCAACAGTCAAATAGCGCTCCTTCCCTCCTGAGTCTGAGTACTTTACTGCCACATATGGGATATTCCTATGAGTAGCAGAAATTGTGTGACACATTTAGAGCCATATTTGCCCCCTTTCCCCATGTGAAAATGTAAATTTCGGGATAAAACAATTTTTTTTCTGGTAAATATGTACGGTTATTATTTTTTCATCACCACACAATGGTATAAATTCTTTTACATCTATGGTGTAAGTATGATCACTGCACCCCTAAATGAATTGAGAGGTATAATTTGTAAAATGTGGTCACTTATGGGGGGTTCTGCTGTTCTGGCACCTCAGGGGCTCTGTCAATGTGACATTGAACCTAGAAACAATAGCAGTAAAATCTGCCCTATAATATGTCGCCCCTTCACTCCTGGGCTGTGCACTGAGCCTGAAAAGTATCTTCTGATTACATATATGGTACTGGTGTACTCAGAAGAAATTGCACAACAAACTGTAGGGTAAAGTTTTTCCAATTAGCCCTTTTAAAAATTAAAAATTTGGCACTAAAACAACATTTTAGTTCATTAAATGTTATTTTTTTCTTTACTGCCCCTTGGTATAAAATTCTGTGAAGCACCTGCGGTATTAATTTTCTCACTGCACCCCTAGATGAATTGAGGGGTGTACTTTTAAAATGGCATGACTTATGGGGGCTCTGCTGTTTTGGCACCTCAGGGGCTTTGCCAATATGACATGGCACCTTCAAAGCATTCCAACAAAATCTGAACTCCAATGTGGTGCTCCTTCCCTTCTGAGCCTTGCGCTGATGTGTTAATAGGCCAAAGCAACGTTTTATTGGAAAACATGATAACTTTACATTTACTCAGCCTAATGTTATACAATTCTGTGAATCACTGAGTGTTAGAAATGGTTACTACTCCACTAAATAAATTCTAAGAGAGGTGTAGCTCCAAAATGGAGTCACTTGTGGGGGATTCTGCTGTTTTGTTACGTCATGGGCTCTTTATATGTAATATGGCATCCGCAATTTATTCCAGCCAAAATGGTGCTCTTTTCCTTCTGAACCCTGGAAATAATAGTTTTTCACCACATATGAGGCATCATTGTACTCATTGAAAATTACGCAACAAAGTGTATGGCCCATTTTCTCCAGTTACCCTTATAAATATAAAAAATTGGTGGCTAAAGCTAAATTTTTGTGGGAAACATTATTATTTTCATGCTAACGCTTCAACATTATAAATTCTGTGAAGCACTTGTTGGGATCAAGGTGATCACAAAATCTCTCGATAAATTCCTTGAGGGGTAATTTCCAAAATGGAGCTACTTGTGGGGAGGCTCCACTATATAGGCACAACAAGAGCTTTGCAAACGCTTCATGGCATCCACTAACTATTCCAGAAAGTTTTGCGTCAAATGGCGCTCCTTCCAAGCCCTTCCGTGCAGCAAAACAGTAGTTTGCCACTACATATGTACAATGTACTTAGGATAAAATGGCCAACGAATTGTACAGTACATTTTCTCCCGTTAGCCTTGTTAAAATCAAAAATAGGGGGTTAAAGCAATATTTTTGTAGGAAAAAGTAAAATGTTCATTTTTTTTTTTTTTTCTTCCACATTGCTTTATTTCCTGTGAAGCCACAAAACAGTTAATACACTTATTGAATGTGGTTTTGAGGGTGCAGTTGTTAGAATGGGGTCACTTTTGGGTATTTTCTGTCACCTCGGCCTCTCAAAGTCACTTCAAATGTGATGTGATCCCTAAAAAATGGTTTTGTAAATTTTGCTGGAAGAATGAGAAATTGCTGTTGGACTTTGAACCCTTCTACCTTCGTAATTAAAAAAAAATGTGCTAGACCTTCTTCCCAGACTGGTAAATCCAGACCAGGTGGGTTTCGTGCCCAGAAGAGAAGCCAGGGACAACACCCTGAGGACCATCTCCCTGATTGACGGCGCAAGACGTCACGGGATCCCCATGTGCATCCTGTCGGTAGATGCACAGAAGGCGTTTGACAGGGTGCACTGGGGTTTCATGTTTCAGGTCCTTAAAAACATAGGGTTGGGAGAGCACATGATGAACAGAGTTACAGCACTCTACTCTTCGCCCACAGCACAAATCAAAATAAATGGCTCCCTCTCAGATTCCTTTACAATATGTAATGGAACAAGACAAGGGTGCCCCCTTTCCCCATTATTATATATTCTGACCATGGAACATCTGGCGGTGGCATTGAGGAGCAATATATCAATTAAAGGGGTTACATTTCACAAACAGGACCATACATTAGCTTTATTCGCAGATGATCTGCTCCTGTACGTTACCTCTCCACTCATTAGTCTACCCAACATAATGGCTGAATTGCGGAGGTTCGGATCTCTGAGTAATTTTAAAATAAATACTCATAAATCCGAAATACTGAATATATCTCTTCCTCCAATGCTGGTGACTCAGCTCAAAGCCTCTCTCCCCTTCAAATGGCAGGTGGATTCATTGACATACCTAGGAATTAAACTGACGGCAGATCCCCTTGACCTCTTTAAATCAAATCACCGCCACATTTCCAGGAAGTTAGAATTAGACCTCAATAACTGGAACAAACTCCAGCTTTCATGGTTTGGGAGGATAAATGCAATCAAAATGGACCTGTTACCGAAGCTGCTTTATTACTTCCAAACCATCCCCTTAGTATTGCCGGCCTCTTTTTTTCTCACGTCTGAAATCTAGCATAACCAAATTTGTCTGGGCACATAAACGCCCACGTATTTCCCACAAAATATTGAGTAGATCAAGGGATATTGGAGGAACTGGACTCCCTAATTTCCTTTTGTATAGCTACGCCTCTTTAGGGACGTGCGTTCTGGATCTATTTAACTCAGGTGAAACGAAAAGATGGGTGGAAGCCGAAAGCGCGCAATCTGATGTTGATCCGAAGGTAGTTATTTGGACCAGAGCACCACCCAGCTCCAGCTCTATCACAGTACCCTTTATCACAAAGCAATTGCGGAATTTTATGTCCCGAGGTAATAAATATCTTGACTTGTCCTCCATTCCAGGCCCATTGACACCGGTCCATAGTAATTCAGATTTTCAGGCGGGTTTCCATAGATCAACATTCCTCCATAAAAGGAAGAGTGACCATCCTATTATTCGTGACTTTATCTCAGACACAGGTATTAAACCCCTAGATAATTACTCTTCAGATATCAACAAATCTCAAGATGTGTGGTTCTTCTTCGAACAGCTGAAAAGTTTTATAGTGTCTATGGCTAGGAGGGTAGACATCTATAGGGCACTCACACCCTTTGAGGCCCTTTGCCTAGCGAAGGATCCTCCAAGCCATACCATTTCGACCTTGTATGACTTGTTTCTCAGATGCAGAGGTGCGAGGGACAGCTTGCCTGGGTACTTTGGGAAATGGGAGAGAGAGTGGGGGAGGTCATTCTCGGCTGAGGAGCGGACCAAAATCCTTCTCTTTATTGGTAAAACTTCGCTGAATTTGATATCACAGGAGAGGTGCTACAAGATCCTATCTAGGTGGTATAGGTGTCCTGTGAGTATCCATGCTGCCTTTCCATCAGCCTCTGATGTGTGCTGGAGATGCCAAAAGGAGAGGGGAACCCTCACTCATATGTGGTGGTCATGTCCCCCGGTGAGATCATTCTGGGAGAGCATTTTCCAGTTACTCAATAAACTATCCTTGAGGCAGATCCGGCCCACAAAAGAGTTAGCTCTCCTGTCCCTCGGGAATGTTTCTGCTTCAGGGTTTAGGAAAGGTTTATTAAGACATTTTTTAACAGCTGCCAGAAACCTAATTCCAAGATATTGGAAGCAAACTAGAATCCCATCACGGGGTGAATTCATAGCAGAGTGCAACGAGATCTTCAGGATGGAGACCTTGATAGGTCAGACACTCTGCAACAAGGACAAAGTTGATGCTACGTGGGCCCCGTGGATCATGTTCAGGGACTCACCGGATATGGGTCTATGGATTCACGGGGGGGCAGGTATGTAGGTAATTTTCCATTCTCTTATTTCTGTACCTAGAAGGTTAGCCTTGCAAATGTGGTTTTGATGTAGGAGGGCGCGTCCACTCGGG
This sequence comes from Anomaloglossus baeobatrachus, assembly GCF_048569485.1. Lineage (NCBI taxonomy): Eukaryota > Metazoa > Chordata > Amphibia > Anura > Aromobatidae > Anomaloglossus > Anomaloglossus baeobatrachus. The sequence goes on from NC_134361.1 coordinate 87,482,078, forward strand.
TGGGAACTCTTTGTACCCTTCCCCTTTCATCTTACTTTCCCACGTTTCTGTTGTCTTTACTGTCTCTAAATTCTTCTTCCACCTCCTCTTCTTTATCTCTTTTTTTTCAACTTGTTCTTCCTATTTCAAACACATACGAATTGTACTTGTTATTTTTGGTCGCCAGTGGCGCAGGTGTAGTCAAAGAACTGTTGTGTTTTTAGCAGCTAGCTTGGATATATACCCTCTGCCTGCGCGCTGTGCAATTGTTTTATTATCTTCTTCTATTCTAATAAACTTTGATTTGAACAAAAAAAAATGTGCTGATGGTAGATGTGCGAAATGTTATTTATTAATCATTTTGTGTGATATAACTCTACAGTTAAGGATAGAGATGAGCGCTTCCGTGGAGGTTCAGTTCGCCGGCAACAAATGAGCTGAGCCTTCACTGGCTCCTGCTTGACCTGAACGCCGGAGCAAGTCACTGATTGGCGGGGGAGGGCAAGCGGGCTTTTTCAAACAATTTTTAGGTTGCGCGCTACATGTAATCGTGCTGATGTTACCAACAGTGCGAGCCGTTCAAACTGCAAGCGGCTCGCACAGGGCTGAGCACCAAGAGTACCTGAGCACAGCGTTGCTCGCAAGAGTGAAGTTCACACGTAAAGCATCCGAACTTGATTTTTTTTAAGTTGGTGTTCGGTTCGAAAATTGAACCTCAAGTTTGCTCATTTCTTGTTAAGGACATAAAAATGAAAGGGAACCTGTCAGGTGCAATATGCAGCCAGAGCCACGAGCAGTTCTGGGTGCACATTGCTAATCCCTGCCTAACTGTCCCTGTATACATAAGGAGATCTTTAGAAAATGTATTTCTAAAGATCTTTAATCGTATGCTAATGAGCGCAGGGGCTAGTCCCCTGGTCGTTCGTTTCCCTGGCTAGTCGTGCTACCATGCTAGTGAATATGCAGCATCACAGTGTGATCTCCCTTACCTTTCCGCTGCCATCGCCACCGGATTCGGTCATGCACACTTTGAAGCCGGTTATACGCATCCTGGCTGCAAACTCATGTCGTGCGCATGACCGAAAGTCCAAGATCACGTGCACTGAGCTGAAATCCAGGAGTCAGACGCAATGACGGCAGAGAGGTGAGTGAGATCATCCTGTGACGCTGCGTATTCATTAGCATGATAGCACGCCTATAGGGGCGTACTAACATGCTAATGGAACCGACTAGCCAGGGGATCTAACACCCAGAGGACTAGTCCCCGCGCTCATTAGCATACAATATAAGATCTTTAGAAATACTTTTTCTAAAGATTTCTTTATCTATGCCACTAGATGCAGGGTTTAGCAATATGCACCCAGAACAGCTCGTGGTCTTGGGTGCATATTGCACCTGACAGGTTTCCTTTAAAAGTTTGGACATTTCAAAACTTTTTATTTTTTTTTTGTCAAATTTTTTCATAAATAAACACAAATATTATTGGTCAAAATTTACCATTAAATTTAAGTACAATATGTCACGAAAAAATAATATCAAAGTTACTGGGATCCGTTGAAGCGTTACAGAGTTATAACCCCATAAAGTGACACAGGTCAGAATCGAAAAAAATTGGCCTGGGTCGGGGGTGAAGGGGTTAAGAATGTTCATACAGTGGAATTACAAATACAACTTTGTGTCATTGTCATTATTTAGACTTTGTTTTCTTTTTATTTGAGAAGGATTTTTTAAATCGCTGTAAGCTCAGTGCTTATTAGTTTTTTCATTGAATTTAAGGCCTTGTGCACACACTGCGTTTTTACTTGCGGTTTTGCTGCAGAAATTTCTTGAGAAATGTTTGAAATCTTTCTGCAGACATTTCCCAGCAAAACCTATGGGAAAAATAAATAGCTGTGCGCACACTGCGTTTTTTTTCTCAAGAACATTCTTTCTCCAGAATTTCTTGAGAAAATGTGCATGTCACTTCTTTTCCGCAGGTACCTGCATTTTTTGCCATAGATAACGGTAAGAACCGCGGGGACCAACTTGCGGAAAATCCGCGGCAAAAACGTGGGTGCGATATTCTTCCAGAGGGTCCGTTTTTTTCTTAAGAAAATGGCACATAGCCTAAAAGGGATTTCCCTGGTTGTACCGTAAGTTTTCTGAACTTTCCACTAATGAGTACAATCCTTACAGGGGACCGTTCAGAAAGCAAAAAAATGATCCAGTCCTCACCTGCTTACTTCTCTGGAGTGATTTCATCATCTTCAATCTTGTGACTGCTGCAACCGGTTGCATGACTAAGCTGTCTCAGGCTAAACATGCTAGCGCCTCTGATGCCAGTGATTGTCTGCAGCGGTCACGTGTGTGTACGAGACATTATCATCCCTGCAGGGAACTAAGCAGAGTCTGAACGACACAATGGCACTAAATCTGTGAGCGTTTGAATAGGTGAATATTTAATTACATTTCTTTTTTACATTTTAGCAACTTTTCCTACATTAAACAAAAATGGCACAAAACACTGCAGTTTTGCAAAACCACAGCAATTGTCTTAATTTTCTATCTGATGCCTTTCATTGTTTTGTTTAACAGTCTGTCACTTTGTGTCCCTGATGCAGGACAATTGCCCGTCTTGTGTGTTTTCCCCTAGTTATGGTACCAGTGAGGCTATAGGAGATATCTTGTGCTCGCTGCTGCATATACTTTATGTGGAATATAATGCAGCCGCCTGAGTTGTTGTTTCCATTGGATTGCATGCTATATTTAGTGCTTACAGTCCCCAGCATTCAGACAGTTAAATCCCGCTGTCACTTTGGTAAAGTGCATGTCACTTTTAAAAAGCAGGAGAAGGTCTGTAATGATTAGCTCCCGTTGTGCTGCCGGCTTGTCACTGTGGTGTGTCACAGAATATATAGGTGATGCTCTTCACCTGGCAGTAATAATAGCACAGCCGGCGCGTTTGCCGGTGGAGGGTCAGCACCTGCTTACATTGCCAGGCTTCAGCGCCATAAACACTAGGGAACACGTGATCGTCAGCAGCACCAGTCCTGTACATGGGAAGCTAGCAACAAACGAGCGCACAATAAGTGCACCTGAATACTGCAGTCACACACTCACATGTATGGGCCCATCAGTGCATGCATTTAACAGATATCATATTGTACCCAACAATAAGGAATTCTCGACAAGTAACCTGTGAAAATCGCAACAAAAAATACAATACCAGCACAATGTGATTTTGTTTTTGTTTTTTTGTTTTTTTTTTTCTTTTTTAATTTCTTTTTTATTACGATTATAACTTCTTAACTTACCTTTAAAGGGAAGGTGTCGTGCCCAAAATCAAATTTTCAATAACTGAAAAAATGTAAAGTATTAATGTTTTAATGTTTTGTTTAAATATTATTTTTTTTTTTAGTTGAACAAAATATAAAAAAAAAATTAAAACGTTTGATACTTTCCACTCTTAAACACTAGGGGGAGCAGCTGCTGAAATCCTACAGAAATCCCACTGTAGAAAAAGCCTGTATTACAGCTGCAGTAAAGTGGGTGGAGTCTGCTCTCCTGTGTGTGATATCACACCTCCACCTCCCCACCTGGGTGTTTCTAACAGATAAGGCCCCTTTACACACTGAGCCTTTCAGCGATCCCACCAGCGATCCCAACCTGGCAGGGATTGCTACAAAGTCTCTGGTGAGTCTCTGGTGAGCTGTCAAACAGGCAGACCTGGCCAAGGACGCAACAGCGATCCGGACCTGCAGAACGACCTAGCTAGTCAAACACTGGAAACGAGTGATGTGTCACAATATCTGTCAATCACTATTCTCTGTCAGTCGGTCTCTCCCTCTCGGTCTCTATTCTCTCTCTGTCGGTCCGTCACTATCTGTCCCTCTCTCACAGTCTGTCGGTCATTTTCCCCTCCTCTCTCATACTCACCGATCCCCGGCGCGGCGCTGCACGGCATTCACACTGCTGTGGCGGCTTTTACTATTTTGAAAAAGCCGGCCGCTCATTAAACAATTTCGTATTCCCTACTTTCCCTGCCCACAGGCGCCTATGATTAGTTGCAGTGAGACACGCCCCCACGCTGAGTGACAGGTGTCTCACTGCACCCAATCACAGCAGCCGGTGGGCGTGTCTATACTGTGCAGTGAAATAAATAATTAAATAATTAAAAAAGACGGCGTGCGGTCCCCCCCAATTTTAATAATAGCCAGATAAAGCCATACGGCTGAAGGCTAGTATTCTCAGGATGGGGAGCTCCACGTTATGGGGAGCCCCCCAGCCTAACAATATCAGTCAGCAGCCGCCCAGAATTGCCGCATACATTATATGCGACAGTTCTGGGACTGTACCCGGCTCTTCCCGATTTGCCCTGGTGCGTTGGCAAATCGGGGTAATAAGGAGTTATTGGCAGCCCATAGCTGCCAATAAGTCCTAGATTAATCATGTCAGGCGTCTCCCCGTGATACCTTCCATGATTAATCTGTAAATTACAGTAAATAAACACACACACCCGAAAAAATAATTTATTAGAAATAAAAAACACAAACACATTCCCTCATCACCAATTTAATCAGCCCCAAAAAGCCCTCCTTGTCCGGCGTAATCCACGGACCTCCAGCGTCGCATCCAGCTCTGCTGCATGCAGGTGACAGGAGCAGCAGAATACACCGCCGCTCCTGTCACCTCCACGTAGCTAATGAAGACAGCCGCGCGATCAGCTGAGCTGTCACTGAGGTTACCTGGATCCAGCGGTGGATGCAGCGGTGGCCGCGGGTAACCTCAGTGACAGCTCAGCTGATCGCTCTACTCACCTCGGTTGCTGCGTGGAGCTGACCGGAGCAGCGGTGAGTAGCGCGATCAGCTGAGCTGTCACTGAGGTTACCCGCTGCCACCGCTGCATCCACCGCTGGATCCAGTGACAGCGGGTAACCTCAGTGACAGCTCAGCCGATCGCGCGGCTGTCTTAATTAGCTGCATGGAGGTGACAGGAGCGGCGGTGTCTTCTGCTGCTCCTGTCACCTGCATGCAGCTGAGCTGGAAGCGACGCTGGAGGTCCGTGGATTACGCCGGACAATGAGGGCTTTTTGGGGCTTATTAAATTGGTGATGAGGGAATATGTTTGTGTTTTTTATTTCTAATAAAGGATTTTTTCAGGTGTGTGTGTGTTTATTATTTACTGTAATTTACAGATTAATCATGGAAGGTTTCTTGGGGAGACGCCTGACATGATTAATCTAGGACTTATTGGCAGCTATGGGCTGCCAATAACTCCTTATTACCCCGATTTGCCAACGCACCAGGGCAAATCGGGAAGAGCCGGGTACAGTCCCAGAACTGTCGCATATAATGTATGCGGCAATTCTGGGCGGCTGCTGGCTGATATTGTTAGGCTGGGGGGGCTCCCCATAACGTGGAGCTCCCCATCCTGAGAATACCAGCCTTCAGCCGTATGGCTTTATCTGGCTGGTATTAAAATTGAGGGGGACCGCATGCCGGTTTTTTAAATTATTTAATTATTTATTTCACTGCACAGTATAGACACGCCCACCGGCTGCTGTGATTGGGTGCAGTGAGACACCTGTCACTCAGCGTGGGGGCGTGTCTCACTGCAACCAATCATAGGCGCCTGTGGGCGGGGAAAGTAGGGAATACGAAATTGTTTAATGAGCGGCCGGCTTTTTCAAAAGAGGAAAAGCCGCCGCAGCAGTGTGAATGCCGTGCAGTGCCGCGCCGGTGATCGGTGAGTATGAGAGAGGGGGGGGGAAATGACCGACAGACTGTGAGAGAGAGACAGAGATAGTGACGGACCGAGAGGGAGAGACCGACTGACAGAGAATAGTGATTGACAGATATTGTGACACATCACTCGTTTCCAGTGTTTTAAGTCCCCTTTACACATTGAGACTTTCTAGCGATCATGCTGCACAGCGGGAAACAAAGGACCAAAGAATGGTCCTGAACGATTTGTAGCGATCAGCAACTTCACAGCAGGGGTCAGGTCCCTGGTGTGTTTCACACATTGCAATGTCGCTGGGGAGGCTGCTATTACGTCACAAAACCGGTGACGTTACAGCGATGTCGTTTGCGATGTTGCAGTGTGTAAAGCCACCAATAAGAGAGAATGAAATTTAGGGACACAGTAAGGAGCCATTTTGTTGGTGACCACAAATGTCTAAAGTGTCACCAAGGACAGCTACATAGTGCTCCTCACATAACGCTCTGCACGCCCCAGTCCAGCAATGCTCTGCCGTATGCACACACACCTGCAATGTTCTGCCAAATGCACGCCCGCAATGCTCTGCCACACGGACGCACACAGTGTGTGTACACTGTATATATATATACTGTGTGTGTGACCGAGCACCCAGCATGAGGGCAGCGGAGCCAGCATGTGTATATACTATATACCATGTACTGTGTGTATATACTATATACCGAGTGTACACTGTGTATATACCGTGTGTGTGACCGAGCAGCATGAAGGAGGCGGAGCCAGCGTGTATATATACTACATACCATGTACTGTGTGCATATACTATACACTGTGTGTATATACTATATACTGTGTGTATATACTGTGTGTGTGACCGAGCAGCATGAAGGAGGCGGAGCCAGCGTGTGTATATACTATATACCATATACTGTGTGCATATACTATATACTGTGTGTATATACTATAGACCGTGTGTACACTGTGTATATATTGTGTGTGTGACCAAGCAGCATGAAGGAGGAGGAGCCAGCGTGTGTATATACCATGTACTGTGTGTATATACTACATACCGAGTGTACACTGTGTATATATTGTGTGTGTGACCGAGCAGCATGAGGGAGGCGGAGCCAGCATGTGTATATACTATATACCGTGTATTGTGTGTGTATATACTATATACTGTGTGAACACTGTGTATATACTGTGTTTGTGACTGAGCAGCATGACTGTGCAATGCTCTACTTGCACGACCACCCGAAATGCTCTGCTACATGCCCACAATGCTCTGCCGCACGCTCACCCACAATGCTCTGCCACGCACGCGTAATGCTCTGCCACACGCACGCTCACACAATGCTCTGCCACGCACGCACACACAGTGCTTTGCCACATGCATGCACAAAATGCTCTGCCACATGCACGCACACACAATACTCTGCCACATGCACGCACACACAATGCTCTGCCACACACACACACAATGCTCTGCCAGCACACACACAAAATGCTCTTCAACACGCACACACAATTCTCTGCCAGCACACACACACACACAAGCACGCCCGCTGCGGCCGGGGAAGGAGGGGGGCCATACACTACTCACACAGGCCGACAGGTGATAGGCCATGGGGGGACAGCGTGGGGGTATTATCAGAGACGGTAGTATCGGCGGGGGGGAGGGGCACCGGTACACTACTCCCACGGGCTGAACGGGTGACAGGGGGAAAAGTTCAGCACACAACATGACCACTGTGGGCTGCAGCAAGATGGCGCTGATCTTCTCCCTCTGCTGTGATCTGGACAGCCCAGGGGGCGCGTCCATTTCTCACAGCAGGGAGCTCTCCTGTGATAAGCCTAGGGCAGTGATGGCGAACCTATGGCACGCGTGCCACCAGGGGCACGCTGAGCCCTTTCTGCTGGCACGCGTGCTGTCGCCCGATCCTGCAGCTTTGGTCTGCTAGTGCAGTTGCGCCGGCAGATCAAATCTGTGTTGGAGTGGAGGAGACATTTCTCCTCCGCTCTGACACTCCTCCTCCCCCAGGCTGCAGGTGTGTTGCCTAGAAGACGGAGGAGCGTCAGAGAGCGGCGCCGGCGGCGTCTGCTGGCCACGTGGGGACTGAGGACCCAGCGACGCGCAGCGGTGGAGCGGGTGCAGGAAGGTAAGTTGTGTGCTGCTTTTTAAGAACTCGTATGCGGCTGTGCCAAGGTGGGGAATGGGGGGGCAGCGGCAGCATGGAGTGGGGGAACGCACATGCCAGCGTGGGGTGGGGGAACGCACATGGCAGCGTGGGGTGGGGGTGGGGGAACGCACATGGCAGCGTGGGGTGGGGGTGGGGGAACGCACATGGCAGCGTCGGGTGGGGGTGGGGGAACGCACATGCCAGCGTGGGGTGGGGGTGGGGGAACGCACATGCCAGCATGCGGTGGAGGAACCCACATGCCAGCGTGGGGTGGGGGTGGGGGGGAACGCACATGCCAGCGTGGAGTGTGGGTGGGGGAACGCACATGCCAGCGTGGGGTGGGGGAACGCACATGCCAGCGTGGGGTGGGGGTGGGGGAACGCACATGCCAGCATGGGGGGGGGGGGGAACGCACATGCCAGCATGGGGGGGGGGGGGACACGCATGCCAGCATGGGGGGGGGAACATGCATGCCAGCATGGGGGGGAACACGCATGCCAGCATGGGGGGGAACACACATGCCAGCATGGGGGGGGGGTGACATGCATGCCAGGATGGGTGGGGGGAAACATGCTTGCCAGCATGAGGGGGGGATGACATGCATGCCAGGATGGGAGGGAAACATGCTTGCCAGGATGGGGAACAATGCATGCCAGGATGGGGAACAATGCATGGCAGGATGTGGAAACATGCATGGCAGGATGAGGAAAAATACATGCCAGGATGGAGGAAACATGCATGCCAGGATGGAGGAAACATGCATGCCAGGATGGAGGAAACCTGCATGCCAGGATGGAGGAAACCTGCATGCCAGGATGGAGGAAACATGCATGCCAGGATGGAGGAAACATGCGTGCCAGGATGGAGGAAAGGGAAGTTAATTAGGCTGCCATAAGGAGACCTGTATCACTTTTGAATGGTTCCCTTTCTCCCTGGGCCTCCTGATGAACCGGATTAGAGGGCGGAGAAACGCGTCGAGGCAGTGCAGATGCACTTTAAAAAGGGAAGTTAATTTTTCAACTTTATAAAATGATATTTATTCATTTATAATGAGTGTATATACTGGTATTATTCCAGAGACTGGGATTTGCTGAATGCAAGTTGAATATATCTTTTAGGTTGGTCTGGTTTATGGATCTGTTATCCCTGTATATTAAATAATGACCAGTTGAATTGGAGCATATTATATGGACATGAGTAACAGGGTATTATAGTATCTGTTGTCCCTGTATATGAATTAATGACCAGCTGAATTGGAGCATATTGGGCAGGGTGTTCATGGTACCCTAATCATTGCTGAATGCAAGCTAAGCATATCTGTTTGGGTTGGTTTGGTTCATGGATTTGTTATCTTTGTATATAAATGAATGACCAGCTGAATTGGAGCATATTAAATCGATATGAGTAATTAGGGTACTATAGCATCCCTGTTTATAAATCAATGACCAGCTGAATTGGAGCATATTAAACAGGGTATTATAATTTAATCTTTGCCCTCTTATTGAGGGTTAATAAGGCCAACCAATAACTATCAATAATTTGCATAGGCACTCTCATTTTTCCTCATATGGTAGGGAAATTATTAGGGTAAGTGAGGGATAGCCACCGAGGTACGGGGGCGCCCAGCTAAGTTAAGGCGGTATCACCTCCGTCGGTAGGAAGGAGTGAGGTGGTAGATCCATAGTAGGGTCAAATTAATCCCATCTGGGACCCCATACTCCTATTTGTTGCTCTTGTTTATATTCCTCTGAATAAGGGTGGCATCCTTGGTGTATATTTATACTACCCTTGATAATTTCTGTACAGGTGAATCACTTAAGAAATTTTAAGACGTATTTAATAAAATAGAATTTTAAAGGGATTGTGTTTTTTCACTTTATATGTACTTATAATAAATTAGATACTATTTGGTAATAGATTGGTGTTAAACATTACATAAAACCAACTACTACTTTTTAATGGTCTATTCATATACATACTGTAGATTCTATGACTATTCATGATGAATGAGCACTACCATCCTTGGGTCTCGTAACAAGCAGTTGAATGCTCAAATTCCCAAGAATAATGGAAATCAATGGCAAACTCAAGCATTTTTCCTTAAGATTTCCTGGAAAAATGCTTGAGTCCCCATTGACGTGCATTATACTTGGGTGCTCTACTTGCGAGTATCCAACTACTCGTTGCGAGTACTGAGCAAACAAGGATGGTAGTGCTCGCTCATCACTAATTACTATGTGGCACTAGCACAGCTTTTGTATTGTAGCTTTGTAAACAATTTATGTATGTACAGCCATACTATGGGATTTGCCAGGCATTTTAAAGATGCTTTTTTTATTTTTTTAGATCAATAAAGTGGTCGATTTTTCGGCTAAAGTCTCCCTTCTTGATTACTTTATGTCTAGTCTTTCAGAGATTATGCAAAATATTTTGACACCCATATTGGTTATTTACAAATACAGAAATACAAAAAACTCATTAAATACTCAACATGTGCATGTGGTGATGAAGTCCAGGTTATTTGAAGAATCGCATTATTATGGTGGACTCTCCGAATATACTGCGCACTGTTCCTTATCTTTTTTCAAGAGCAGCGGTCACCAGAGGGCGACGTGCACTAATTCCAGCCATGGCTGTGCCTGTATGCCCCTGTGAGGTTAGGTTGTGTTCACATGCCCACTTCTCATCTGTTTGTAACAGATCCAGTGTTTAAGAAAAAGAAAACCTAGATCCAATGCAAACAGTGTTAATATTGAAAACTGATGGTAAATAAAATAAGCTGATCTATTGGAATGGAAAAAAAGTGTATTGAAAATGCAAAACTTTGAAAATGTGAACAATATGGAGGGCATGCCATGAACATCTCTCCTCTAAACTAGGTATAGTTTAGATACCGACTGTTTAATATTGTTCCAATGGATCCAGTGATCCCTAATGATCTTTCCTTTGTGAGTTTTGTAATTCAAGCTAGCCATGCATCTATTGTTTGTATCTTGTGGGAAATACGCATGTACTAATTGTACATTTAGGTAATAGATATTTGACCAGAAGAGGGCAGGGGTTGGGGGTGTTGATAATTTTGTTTGATTAGTATCTGTTTAAAAAAAAGTATTTAAAAAAAATGATCTGATTTTTTTTTTTTTTTTTAAAAAAAAAACAACCAAGCCTAAGAGGCAGATTGTCAGGGAGATCAGTGTCCGCCCATAGCCTCGAACAGCACATTTGCGTATAAGACCTCAAATGAGGATCCTCGGAAATAAGACATCGAATCACAGATATCAAGACATCACTTTTTTCAGCTTCCTATGACCTACATGTCCATATAGATGGCTTAGGAGGGTTGATCCTACTGACAGATTACCTTTTTGAAAAAAAAATAAAGCACCTTTTTTTGTCCTGCTTTTGAGAACATTACACTCGTCCCACACAGCAAAAAAGCCCTTTAGGCTATGTGCCTACAGGACAATGTACCCACGGATTTTGCCGCTGAAAACCTGCGGATTTATCTGGCTTTTCATGATAAATCCGCAGGTTCTATCAAGTTCAGACACTCCTTATATTATCCTATGGGACATGAGGAGTGCTGTGTCCATACTGTGGTATGTGCGGCTGCGGAATATGCTGCGGATGTCCCACAGCCGCACGTAACTGCATGTCAATTATTCATGCGGAAATATCTGCAGAATTCCTGCCTTTCCACTATGGAGATAAAGGGCGGGAATTCAGCAGATATTTCCGCACTTGTCCCGCAGGTTTACTGCAACAAAAATGCTAGGAACCCGCAGCAATGGATAGCTGCGGATACCGGGGATCAGCTGCGGGAAACTTGCGAACAAACCTGCGGAAATATCCGCGGGGACATTGTCCCAAGGGCACATAGCCTTAGGGTCTGTGCGCACTGGGTAGATGTTTCTTAAGCATAATACGCACCTCTGTCAGAATTCCGCACCTTTGGCAAAAAAAAACCCACCCAAAATCCGCCTGCGGTTTTACTGCAGTTTGTTGCGGTTTTGGTGTAGATTTGCCGCGGTTTTGTCCCTGCAGTGTCATGCTGCTTCTTTTTGCTGCAAACATTCTGCAGCAAAACCTGTAGGGGGAAAAAAACGCACAGCATTTTGAATTTCTCATAGATTTTGCTGGGGAAGGACTTGCGTGAACTTTGAGCAAAAACCGCACCTTTTCTGCAAAAAAAAAAAACGCAGTGTGCGCACAGGGCCTAATATAGTTCTCTTATAGAAAAAGGGCAAAAAAATATAGCCCTTTGAAGAGGGGGACGAAAAAATGAAAGATAAAAAATGGTAAGAACAAGTTAATATAATTCCATTTCTTTAGATTTTCTTAGAATTGAAAGGACCTAGGGTGAAGCATTGCCTATGGGCAAGCCACTACAGGCAGTGGGGGATGGTGGGAAAGATTAAGCCATGAATTGCATGTTAAGCAATTAATTTCACGAGGCCTAATTACCTTAAATTCGCGCCGTCCTATGTAGACCCACCTCCCACTGCTATTCTGCGATCATATGTCCGTTCCGCACGTGTAAAGGACCCTCAGAATTGAATATATCTTCCTGCACTTGAGGATGGGCAGCTAATCGAGACTTATCTGGCTAGCGCTGACGTTCCTCACATTTCCCGCATTATCTATCTGTCCTATATAAATCCCATATCAGCATCAATTGAAATGCATGTGAGCATTTTTTATTGTTTTGCCTTGAGCGTGACTCTGTATGGCATTACTCCTGCGTCCACAAACCATTTAATTTAAACGGTAAAGCGCACAGTTTTGCTCACACATATCTGCCTCTTTCAGCCTAATCCGCTGCTCGCGATATTAATGAATTTCAAATCAAGGCAAATTTTGCTGATGAGAATAAATCCTCACTTGATTATGAATGAAATGGAATAGTACTTGGCCTTATATATATTCATGTTTTACCCTCAGGGAATCCACGGCGCTGAAATCCGGGATGTCGGCTTTAGATCTTATTAAAATGTGTGCAGGATACTTAGGAATATTCCTGTTGAAAGACTGTTATCTACAGAATGTGTGGAGGGGCACAATTGATATCACTTGCTAAAACAGGATATAGGCTTTTCTACCTATATCATGCATTATATACATAGGTGGCCTGGGATATTTATTCCTGCGTAATAGATTTTTATATTTTCAGATATGCCGCATCTTCATCCTGCAGTTTTCTAACATTTGCACAATAGGTGGTTTATTCCTTCACATTATAAGACCCGATTATTGATCATTTAGGCACGGAGCCAACATCCACGCTCTACCTGTTGAAATTAAAACCTATGTTTTGCTAATGTGTAGCCTTCAGGGAAAGTTATTCTGACAGAACCATAAAACTATATAACCTCAATTTAGCCCCAACCCTCCCTCCTTCAATTGATAAGCGCTACCATACTCAGATGCCCAATACTCGTAACGAGCAGTGGGATACTCAGATGGGTGCGACTCGAGTTCCCAAGTATAATGGAAGTCAATGGAGAACTCGTGCATTTTTCCAGGAACTGTTCCCCATTGACTCCCATTATACTCAGTACTCGAGTCGCGCCCATCTGAGCATCCCCAACTGCTCGTTACGACTACCGAGTACCTGAACATGGCAGTGCTCGCTCATCATTAATATGGAGCTATGTTTAGTCTGTTTCTTTTCTGTCCTTATCCTAGTCAAAACATTTTAGGATTCTTCAAAGACACTCTCATATTGCCTAGGGAAGAAACCGTAGCACGGCTTCAAAGATCCTAATATACAATTTTTTAGCATTTACCATCAAACTTAATCCATTCTCAAGTTTTGCGTTCAAGCTTGTTGAGTTACTGAATTATGAAGGTAAATTTTAGGAATCATTACAGAATCTGATGAATAACAGTAGTCTTTATTTTGTTACATGGAGGCACACCAAGCTTGTTGGTTATAAACACACGGAGTGACACTGTAAGTTTGGTTGCTAAACAGGCCTTAGATGTACAGTACTTGAAGGTTCAGACCTTGCGATGCTCGTTGGGTCCTCAGAGAATCTGGCTGCAAATGGCTGTGATCCATCTTCCAGTGTCACTGAGAATTTTCCTCAAAGTAGGAGGAGAAAAAGGGTTAATCCCACGCCATCCACCAGAATAAGATGTGGACATGTTGATAGATTAATAACTTTTATTCCATAGGTCTACGCGTTTCGAGATATGAAAACTTCTTCCTCAGGACCAGAATATCAACAAACATTGTTGATATTCTGGTCCTGAGGAAGAGGTTTTCATACCTCGAAACGCGTAGACCTATGGAATAAATAGAATTATTAATCTATCAACATTTCCACAACTTATTCTGGAGGATGGCGTGGGATTAACCCTTTTTCTCCTCCTACTTTGAAGACATCTCCACGTGGGGCTGCGGCAGCCGACATTATTTCATGCAATTCATGGTGGTTGTGACCCTTCACAACCACATTTGGTGAGTGTATTATAGTATATATAATTGTATATACCTCGTTGTTTATCTGGTAAGACCCTATCAGCACTTCTGTTTTCTAGCTATATTACTGAGAATTTTCCAGAAGGCTACACCTTACACTTAGCATAGCCCACCTGACAGCTACAGTAGATCCAGACACTCTATATTGGTAGGCTCAGTGCCTCAGAGGCCCTTGTGACCACAGTGAGACTTCTTACTATAGAGTAACTCCCAAGCACCCTGGGAAGGGAGTGTGCAGACGTGCATTTTGGGGAAACCTCTGAGAACCATGTAGTCCCCTATTCCACTTTCAAAATGAAACCCAGTGAAGTGTTTCTGACCTTGAGCGTGTTCCTGTGTTTTGTACTGAGTCTGTGTGCTTTAACGCTCCATGTGTATAACTATTCTTATATCCATATTGTCAGGCCACTAATGCTTTTGTTTTTGCAGGGCATGAACATCGTGGTACCCTTCATGTTTAAATATGCAGTGGACAACCTGAATGAAGTATCTGGCAATGTGCTGACCCTGGCAGATGCCAGCAGCACTGTGGCTACAATGGCCACCGCCGTCTTGATTGGCTGTAAGTACAACATAGATAAAGATGTAGATTTGTCCTTTGACTACATAACGAGCAAGAGGGGTTTTAGTTCCCCACAATTTCAAAATCTGTGCTTGTTGTTAGTGAATTGAATGACAAAGTATGTTCTATAGATATAGATAGATATATAAAAAAGGGGTTTACATAGATAATGGATTCCAAGCTCTCGGGCAGGATGCTCGCTCTTGTTTGAATTGTTGCATAGTTTGTTGCCATAACGTCTGACATTGCTTGTATGTTCACCTTCTAAATTTGTAAAGAGATTTAGTAATATGTAGCGATTATATACCGTACATTGAAATGCCCCTCCTTCATACATTGAAATTACCGCCTTATTACATTCATGTACAGTGGATGCGCACAGGAAGTTAAACTGCTGCAATGGGAGCCAACTCTGATCGCACCACGTACATGCAGGTGTCAGCAGTATAGCTCAGAAGGCAGCCACAATGTATGGGTTCAGCCTCTCAGCCCACTCTATACATTGTGGATACCTGAACACTGTCGCTGAGCTATACTGCTTTCACCTGCCAGTAAGTAGTGTGATCAGAGTTGTCTCCTATCTCAGCAGTTTAAACCCTTAGCTGGTTGCTTTGGGCTGTAGCATCTATGCTGTTACACATAGGGGACATCTACTGTATGTCACCCAATTAGCCCCACCAGTATAAAGCTATGTTCACACACTGCATCTTTTCTTAACCACAAAGATGCAGCGTTTTTGGCCCCAAAAAAACGCACCCGCATCAAAAACACATGTCTTTATGATGCATTTTTACAGCGTTTTGCCCAATACGTTTAAAGGGAACATGTCAGCAGAAATTTTGCACAAAACCTAAAAGATTCCCCCTCTGCAGCTCCTGTGCGCCAGAAAGCCCGCCCCCGTGACTATAAAAAAAGATTGACATACAAAAAGGTAAGACTTTATAAAGTTTTTATTTTGGTCTAAAAGGGGGCACAATAGCAACAGGAAGCTTGCTAGAATGCAGCACAGGAACTGCAGAGGGGGGAATCTTTTAGGTTTTGTGCAAAATTTCTGCTGACAGGTTCCCTTTAAGTCAAGTCTATTGACTGGAAGGGCTCAAAAACGCTGGCAAAAAAATACAGAAAGAATTGACCTGCTGCATCTTAAAAAATGCAGCAAAGATGCAGCCAAAAAAAGATGCCCTGTGTATACAGCAAAATAGAAATCTCATAGACTTTGCCTGGAGAAGGAAATGTATGTATTTTGGTGCATCTTTGGGACCTCAAAAAATGCAGTAAAAGATGCAGTGTGTGAACATAGCCTAAAAGCTTAGGGTGCTGATGGGTTCTCATGGCAGTCAGTGGCATACTGAAGGCGCTCTTGTGTGCCGTGTTACTACTTTTCTCTCCAGCCCTTAAATTACTTCAGTTAGTTAGACATCATGAAAATAATCAAGTTTGCAATTGACTTGCTTTTTATATTTGCCACTATTCTCCTGCAATGAGAGCTTTTATCTTACATAGTGTACATAGGTGATTGATTGGTCAAGTAGGCACAGGGGTCACATTCTCGGCTGAGGAGTTAACTCCTAAGATACAAGCCA